>NC_062216.1:106652988-106780044 GCF_902686445.1 Sciurus carolinensis
TCATTCATGAAAAGGTGCTCCTTGCTAGACAGAAACTTGCTGATTTCCAGTATTGTTATTTTTGTCTAAAGTTCTGTAAATACATGCTTTAATGTTATCTTTAAGAAATCTATGTAAATAATATAGTCTACAACATAGAGACTGTACAATTCTGTGTTATATATGTGCCTCGTGCTTTGTTGGCACTCAATAAATTTTAAGCAACAAAACTGATAATCATATAGTGAAGGCATATTTTTCATCCGAGCTTGAGATAGGATGTGACTATATACTAATGAGACTCAGTAGCCCAAGCCACACATGAAATTTGTCTCATTATTTTATAGTCATGCCATGTATGTTTTTTAACCAGAAAATGACAATAAAAATGATTTTTAAATCAGAGTGTTTTTGGATAATGACTTCTATCCTTATCTTAGCATAATTAAAATATTAAACACCTAATAGCAACAAACCATGATGTAATCATTAAAGCTCCTAGTAGAAGCTGCTCCTAAGGAACAAGAATGGAACTACAAGATGAACCACACAGGGCACCTGCCACTTTCCACTTGGATTATTTTTAACCACATAAGTAATAAAGTAGAAATTTAAAAAAAAAAACCAGTGTGTCCAAGGGAAATCTTAACGTATCACTCTCATACTACTTCACCTCTTGTCTAAGTACATAAAGCAGTCAGAGGTACACAAAATTTTCACAAGCATTACTAGCCTCTTCCTAAGGCAGCGAAACAAAGATAGCACTACTTTCTAGTAACATTACATCCAGTTTTGTTTTTTTGTTTTTTTTTTTTTTTTTTTCTTTTGTGGTACTGGGGATCGAACTCAGGGCCTTGTGCTTGTGAGACAAGCACTCTACCAGCTGAGCTATCTCCCCAGCCCTACATCCAGTTTTTTAACTTTCTCTACTGCATTGGTATCTGTAACTTCTGCTGCATTTGTGCAGCCTCATTTCTTTTTCCTGCCTTTTGATAATAAGAGCACATTTAAATAATGTGAGAAAAAGGTGATCATTAAGTCCTGGTTCCTGTGGATTTCAGTCGGAAATAAAATACACCCTCGATATATTTATTCAATAGATAATCTACCTTCTAAAAAGTACCTTTTTTGAACAGGTTATACAATCATAATTCAACAATAGACACTACTAGATGACCACTGTTCAAGTTTCTGCTTTGAGATTAGAACAAATTCACAAATACTACTAAAGTTAAAAGGTAAAACAAGGCCCATAAGAAAAAAGATGTTCTGTGAGTTTAACCATCTAAGCCTCATGTGATTGATGAAGAAAGTAGAAAGGATTTAGTGGAGGAGAAATGTCTTATTTAATGAGAGATTTTAAGAGTTTGAGTTTGGAGAGGTCTTGTTTAGAAAGAGAGGAGGTTATAGATTTACTAGTGCAGGGGTTAATTAACTGTAAAGCTATAAATTAACAAACAAAATGCCTCCCAAAACGACATTTTCAGGGAAGCACACACAGACACATTGATTTAATAGGCTTAACCAACATGTTTGGCTAAGGGGTTTCAGAATCCCTGAATTTATACATTACTGCTTCTCAAAACTGGAAAAAATAATTTAGTATTTTAGAGAGGATTTAGAGATTTGAATTATCAGAAGTGATGCCCCATTTACAGCTAAACTGAAAGACTACACTAGTTTTCAGGTTGACCCATTCAACAAATTCACTTTTTTTTTTTTTTTTAGCAAGCATATTAAGCAGGTTTTATTTAAAAGTAGTAATAATACAGACTTCTCCCGGGAGGGAGAAGGGGGTCATGGCTGATGTTCTAAAGTCAAATTCACTCTTTATAGGGCAACTAGTTGCCTGGGACAAGCAATTTTGAATTAAAAACAGAAAAAAACCTTTCCCATCTGGGTAAAAATTGGTATGGTTTCTTTAAAGAATAATAGAGAAGGAAGGGACGGAAAGTGGTACAACTGAATACAGAAAGCACAATTTTAAAGGTACACAAAATAATCACATATTTGTTGCTTGACTACTTTCCATTCCAAACAAAGGCATATTTTACCCAATGCACAGTCTTTCAATGGGGATTTTTCCCCAAAAATTTCAGATTGCTTTTCTTTTGCTCACTGAAACTAAACTGAGAAGGGAGGAAGAATGGTAGATTTGACAATCACAAATCTAAAACAATGAATGGCTTTGGGTTAATCTCTAACTTTGATATTTCCAAAATTTCAAATTGTGAAATGCAACACTCAATGGCATAAAATAGATTACTATATAGCAAACCTGAGGCATTGCTCAGATCAAGAAATACAGTACCCCCCACCCTGCCTCTTATGTCCCATCCCAATTTCAAACACTGCCCCTCAGTCATTTCCTGTTTTTTACTACCTAAGTAGACATCTCTAAATGCTATCAGTTTTGTCCAATTTTGAGCTTTGAAATAAAGGACTGGATTGTACTGTTTTCATTCAGCTTGGATATGAGACCTCTACTGTTGGAAGTAGCAAATTCCCTTTATTTTCATTGCTGAATAGTATTCCAATATTTAACATCATTTAGGTTGTTTCCATTTTGGAGCTTTTACAAATCATGCTATGGACATTCTACTCATCTCTTGCTGCACTTGGGCATATTCATTTCTGTTGGTCATCCCCTTAGCAGTGGAATTTTATCATATAATAAGATTGCCACAAAGCACTTTGAGAATCTGTAAGTCATGGGTACAAATACAGTCCAATCCAAAATGGATCTTAGTGTAATCCAGAAGTACCTCAAAGAAGTCAAATTCGATAGACAGGGCAGGTGCAAGGATGGCTCAGCAGATGTGCAGTCTTCACCTTCAGCTGAGCAGACCCATTCGAAACTGCGGTAGTTAAGGTTTTGTTTGAAGGATTTCTGCTGTAGTTTGTTCACGATATGGCATATAGGGATTCACAAGAAGACTTAATGTTGGTTGTATGAATGATTCATTTAGTATGTACATCTGAAGGATTAACTGCAAGAAGAGACTGAATAAGGCGGTCACTTGAATAATTATTGCTTGACTTACAAGAACTTTTGGACAGAGACAATGGAAACAAATATGGATATCATTTCCAGTGCTCAAGCTACTAGGCGAGTTGAGTGAGAAAGAATTAAGTGTGGTGACCTGGATACTTCATAAACGTAAGGAACTATAACCAGGTAGAGCAGGTGATGAGCTGAGTATCTTGAGAGGGCAGAGAGCAGGAGCTTTAGATGCAGGCTCAGCTATGAGGTCTGGTTCTATCACAATGAAGTTACCTCGTGAAGTAACTTCCTCACTTTTTCAGTTCTGTAATGAGTTTAATAACAGGATCTCTTTCAGGGTTAGAAAAAGGGAATGTTAAAAATAAAATGCTTGGCAGAGCATTAGAGTGTTAGCCTCTGCTGTTCTAAGTAGCAACTAAGACTGCCTATACTAGCTAGAGCAAAAGACAACATGCTACTAGCTATTAAAGAGTAAAAAAAATTTCCACGTATGATTTAGGAAAAAAATAATGCTACAATGATAATATTAGTTATAACTCCTTGCGGCAAGTGTGTAAATAAATTTTAAATAAACATACAAATCCTAGTTATATGAACATCTGGGTTCCCACAAGAATTTGTACCATTAACAACTGTGTGAACACCCTAGAAGCATTCAACATCTTGCCTTTCCCTAAATATGCAGCTAGATTGCCAACCACTGGGCAAGTAAGTTGTGTTTCCATCATGTGCAAGAAGCGACAATGAGACAAGCAGTCCTCACTGGGTAGGAGGTAGACATTTCAAGCCGCATGCTACTCCACAATCCTCACAGAAACCCGGGAGGTAGGTAAGCAGTGCCCTTTCAATGCAACTCTGGCTCAATGAAGACACTGGAGCAGAGTCCCAGGTTCTCTGTGAGCTTTAAAGCTAAGACCCCACCCCCCCCACTTAAAACCAGACCATGGATTTTATTCTCTGTTGCTCACAGGACAGAGTATTCTCAAGCTAGTTAAGGTCTGGGAAAGCTACTTCCTTATCACGAACTGGTTTCTCCCACTCACAAAGTCAGTGGGTGCATCTATCAGCTGCCAAAAGAGGCCAAGCTCCGCCCTGGGAGGTGTATGTAAGGAGCATGCCAGTTCTCCAACCTACAGTGATGTTCCAGCCCTTTTTTTCCCACCTTCACGACCCCAGCAACAAAGCCTGTAATATTGAAATGATATTTTTTGGGTTTTTTTTTAATCATAATTATTTTTAACTTCTAGTAAATTTGGAAGCCAAAGAAAATTTGGAAGCCAAAGAATAGCATAGGAGGGAAAATCCACTATTACCCAAATAGAATCTCTATTGACAAACTGTATTTTATGGTTAAATTTCTTTACAAAATAAATTCTGTACATTGTTTGTGCCCTATTTTTTCTCCACTTAAATGTTGCAGGAGCATCATTCTCTCATTTTTTCCCCTGTAAATACTTTTGCTGCAAAATACCTTCATTTTTAATTAACCAGTTTATCTTAACCTTTCTCCAGTTCCCCACTAATACTAGAAAGGAATAAAAATGTGGATCAGGATGTTTTATATCATGGAAAGAGTATATGACCCTTTTAAGGCTATTTTCAAACTGCCTTTCAGAAAAATACACATTTATATGGTCATCAGTAGTTTGATCATGACACTCTTTTGAGAGAAATGTCATCAGTTTGATAAAATGTAAAATTCTGTGAGGTTGAACCACCCTTTGTTGGGGAATGAAGGGGTACTGGGGATTGAACTCGAGGTTACCTTATCACTGAGCTACATCCCTAGTCTTTTTTTTTTTTCTTCTTCATTTTTTTTTTTAGATCGGGTCTCACAAATTGCTCAGGTTGGCCTCAAACTTCCTCCAAAGTAGTTGGGATTACAGACATGTGCCACCACACCCAAGTCTTTTCTTTTTCTCTTTTTTTCTTTTTTATTGTAAACAAATGGGATACATGTTGTTTCTCTGTTTGTACATGGCATAAAGGCATACCATCTGTGGAATCATAAATTTACATAGGGTAATGTTGTTTGATTCATTCTGTTATTTTTTCCCTCCTTCCCCATTCCTCCCACCCCTCTGATCATATCAAGCACCTATTGCTTAGCTTTTCTTTGCATAATATATTGCCTAAAAAGCTACAAATCTTCATTCCAGCCATTCTAAACTTAAGGTTGCTGTGCCATCTCTGGCTGGGGAACTTTTGCACCTCCTATTCCATCTACCAGCTCATTCTTTCTCACCTTGATTACTTACTTTTTAGTTCTTAGCTGGAGTGTCATCTCCTTCAGGAATTCTCCCAGGTCACACTTATGTCATAGTACATCAGATACTCGCAACACCTCATAGCCCTCCCCTCTGTACTCATGTCAGTTATACAATATGTACCTGTTTGTTTTTTCCACAACTGTATGTAGCTGCATTAATGTAGGTGATTTTGCTTATTCTCTAGTGTGTAACATACATCCTCTATTGAATAAATGTAGAATAACATAACCTAAACACTGCTACTGGTATCTTTGGTATCTAAGATGAACTGATGTATATAGAATCCAGGTAATAGTTAAGACCAAGTGAAAGGTCAAAATGAAAACAAGGCAGGGAATTTAAAGAAGTTTTGAGTTTGGTGCAAAAGACCACTTGAAAGAATGGTAACAGGTGAAAAGGGCCAAGAATTCATTTTAAAAGGCTTCGAGACCAAAGGTTTAATACCTCCAAGATAGTAAATATGGCGGTACAATTAAGAAGTAATAAAATGGTACCGGGAGTGTGACTCAAGGGTAGAGCACTTACCTAAGTATTGGCAAGGAAGCCCTGGATTTGATTTCCAGGGCAAAAGAAAATAAAGGTCAAGAGATGGAGAAAAAGGGGCATGGTCAGACATGATAAATAAACCTTCCTCCCCCATGGAAAGTGAATCACGTCCTCTTTACTTTATTGCCTCCTCTGTAACAGCTGTTATCACATTACTACATGGGTTTACTACATTACTGTTTATATGTGAAATCAATGTAGCACATCCAGTCAAGCACAGACTTTGATATCTACCAATCCTAGATCTGAATCTTGGCTCTACCACTAAGTAGCTGTGCAGATAAATGTTAATCCTTTATGCATCTAATTTCTCAAGATTAACTAGAAATGATTTTATTTACAGAGGTATACAAAATGAGATGTTTCACAGTGACTGGCACATACTGAAACTTCAATAAATGGGCTATTATACTTTCCATTAGAATACTATGGTTATGATCAAACTTGACTATACATGTGAAAATCAAAGAATTCCTCCCACATAGTAGGTGTGCAATGTTTGATGCACTGAATTGTTCACTAAGACATTTGAACAAAAACTAATCTTAATATGCTCAGCGCCAAAATCAAAGGTGGAATTAAAGATAGAATATAAGTGCAGGTACATGAAGGATTGAACCCATGGTAGGACTATAAATCAATATATTCCCTTTAGAGAGCAATTTAAAATGTGCATATTCTGCAATTCAATGTAACCTAGTACACAAAACAGGTTATACCAGTAAGTCACAAAAGGTATTCACTAAAGCTGTTTCTAATAGCCAAAACCTGTACATAAATGCCACATCAGCACAGGAGCATGACAGTCATTACACAGAACACAGCACATCTGTATCTAATGATGTTGGAATATATCATCAACTTATCAAAAGACTAGAGATAAGCAATTTAGAATACAATTCATATGCTGGGGGAAAGATCCATAAAACCTTTTTTCCTACAACCTGAAAAACATTTTTATAAATGCACTGAATGCACTGAAGAGTAAGAATTATACAACAAGGGCTGGGGATATAGTTCAGTTGGTAAAGTGCTTGCCTCGTAAGCACAAGGCCCTGGGTTCATTCTCCAGTACCGCAAAAAAAAAAAAAAAAAAAAAAAAAAAAAAAATACAACAAATGTGTGCATAACTATTTTTAATTTTTTATGAGAAAATCACTGCAATACATACACACACACGTCTATGTATGTGTGTTTCACAGAAAACTACACCACCATTAAAAATCATCTTGTAGAATAATTCTGATCCAAATTCTCAATATATCAGTAACTGAAAAAAATAGGTTACAACATAGGTGCAAAATGATCAGCATTAAAAGTTGCTACCTTTGTCTTAGGTATTTTTCTCCTTTTGTATTTCAGTCTCTCTTTTACAAATTTACTAACAGCTAATTTCCTACAATAATTATGCAATTAGAAGAAAAATTCTGTTAAAATAGATACTTACATTTAACTCTAAGCTTGCTTTAGAAGCATCCACATTGATGTAGCCATGATGCTACTGACTCTGATATAAATACAAGAAATTCTTCAATACATGCTTGGAAAGAGGGTTATAATGAAGTAAAAGTAATCATTTCCCAGGAAACTTAATAAAATGGTGAAGACACTACTTTGTTTATCAAAAGAATTTATTAGAAAATATTACACACTACATATTTGTTAAAGAGTATTGTTTGGGCAGACAGCACTCCAACCTCATACTACAATGTCTCAGACCCTGGGGCAACCACGGTGCTTCTGAAGCAACATCTTTTAGATGTAACATTCAAGCAGTATGCAGTGTGGCTATTTAAAGGAAGGTAATGGAGAAAAATGTGGTGATCACCAGAACAACAACAAAATCACAAAACTTTTGGAATGTTAAAATAATGGATAACTACTATTCGTTTCAAAATTCTAGGCATCTCTATAGCCTAAAACATCAGTCACTCTGAGTCTAAGTAACAGGGACCAAAGTCCCAAAAATCAAGTCAACAGTAAATCTTAATAAAGGAAAAGAGGAATCTGTAACCCCATAAATTGTTTTTTGTTAAGCTTGTGCACAAGCAAAATTAATGTGAGTTTCTGAAAAAAAAAAAGGGGGGGGGGGAAATGTTAAAGAAATGTATATCTTTTAACACAGAACATGCATTTTCTAATTCATTCTTGAAACATTTAAAAATTTTAAAAGTTTAAATTCTCACCCAGTAACATTCTTCCTTATTTTAAATGTAGTCTAATCAGTGCCCCAACCAGATATGGAACACACACTTGTTATTTTCAAGAATGGTGGGAATACTTCATGAGAGTTCCACCAAAGGTATGAGGCTTTAGCTATTCCCCACATCACCTAACTTTCTTCAAAACTTCATTTTACTTGTTTGCAAAAGTCCAATGGCATAAAGCAAACTATAAAATGTTACCCAGTTCCCAAATGTCACCAAGATAAAATGCAGGGAAAGCATGCATTGCATGATTTAACCAGCTCAGGCACAACAATGTGCCACAAAATTTTCAGTGTGAACTCAGATTGCAAGTTCATACCATTGTTTGACGAAGTTCTAAACTGAAACAACTGAGGAGGTGTACATTGATATTTGAAACTTTCTTAATATTTTATTAGAAGAAATACTTCCAAACTTCTTTCCCCATCATAATCTAAACACAAACTTGAATTAAAAATATATATGTAATTAAAATACTATATTACAAATGCCCAGAAATGTAGAATGAAGATCAAAAACTGCTTGGAAATATTTTTAGAATTACAATCATAACCTAACAAAACTAACTAGCACAATCAATATGGGGGCCAACATTTCCAAATATTTTGCCTATCAAAGCTAGCACCAGGAAAGTATTATGCACAAAAAACTGAAAAACAGATCATCTTAACGTTAGAAAAACACAGTTCTACAGAGTATTGCTCTTACTAGTTTAGCTAGTAAAAGGGTCTCACTAGAGGCCTACATGTACACTAACATCTGAATACCTTTCCAATTATTTGGTATCTACTGAAAACTGTTACTGGAATGAAAATTTATCACAGAAAGCAGTCATTTTTCTTTCAAGATGCCAATTTAAAAAATGGCACTATAAACATTTTAAACTTACCTTTATTAAAAATTAACATAATCTAGTACTTTAAAAAAAAAGTAACAAAATTCATAGTCCCTGAAAGGCTATTCAAAACTCCATTACTTCATTTTCCTCTTCCTTTGTCAAACACAGGTTTCAATGTTTACAATTTCGCAACATGGCTAATAGCCATCATATGATCACAGAATAAATCAACACTTCATTCACTATAAAGCATTTGAGGATTTCTTAAATGTGAAAAGAATTTTATCAGTGATTAGACAAATAAGCCACAACCTGAAGCTACTAAGTGCATCTTGTAATTCTACCTTTATCCCAAAGAAGGGAGGGTCACCACTTAAGAGAAATTCTCCAGTTGTCACAAATAATTTATCATCTCTGGTGGATAGATGATATTACAAAGGAACATAATTCCTATAAAATCAACACTTTTTTCAAATTGGTCTTCTAAATTCAACAAAGCCTTGGACTGCCAAAGTTGTACCTAACAAATCAAACTGCTTTATCTCAACTGGAGAAGAAAAAAGGCACAAAAGAAAAACAAGCAGCATAACCTTTATTTGGCGATACAACAGATAAAGAGTGTCTCAAAGTTTTGAACACTAAATTTTACTTATGTGATAATTTGTTTTCTATCTAAGCAATTTATTCAGATATGTGCTTTAAAAATACACATTCGGAACCCTGCAATTGGTATGTTCTGTTTAATATTAGAAATATTTTTCATGGTGATACATTATTTAACTTTCTATAATTAAGGGGGAAAGTCATAAAGATCATACTTTATTTTTTAGTCTGACAGAATAAATGTATTATATATATATATCTTCCAAAACCAGTGCACTTAGAAGTTTCTAATCTATGCACTCCATTATTCTAATCAAAAAGCTGTACATCTTCCAGTATCCACACTATAACACAGTCCTAGTAAAAATGCACAATTCCTTTAAACCCTTTCTCTCCCATGAATTTGCTTTATTTGAGGGTGAGGGGTTGGATATAGAAGTTGCAGTGCAGAACTATATTTATTTAGAACAAAACATTATATCCTACATTAAAAAAAATAATTTTATCAAAACCAAATTTCAGTCACAGTTATGTATGATTTTCAGTTAATGGTACATGTTGAAATTGCACTTTGCAGATATCTTGACAATGTCCTTTATAGAGCTCCCCATTTCAGCCTATGTTTTTTTCAGCAGACACAGGTTCCTCCAGAGTTTTCTTTTGGCTCCCCTTCCGTGAATATTTGTATTTGTCTACATAGGCTTTAACCAGATTTGCCACCTTGGTAGAATTTACTTCTCCACTCTTACTATGACAAACCTAAGAGAAAAGGGGAGGAAAACTTTTTTCATGCTTAAAGGGATTAAAGCAAGATGGAAAGTTTTGTGAAAACAAATAACCACAGAGAGACAGTAACTTTCATGTCACATCTCTCACATGAACTTATTCAAAAGGTAAAAAAGCAGACAAGAATTAGTAGGAGCTAGCTTTTATTAATTAAAATTAAGCATTCCTCTATTATTTTAATAGAGGTGGTTCAAAACAATATGCCCAGAATCATCACTAAAGCTATAACTTACTTTATCTACTGCTTTCCGTACAATCTCTTTATATTCTTCCTTGGTGATATCTTTATTTTGATAAAATGGCTTAATGGCCAATTTTACCTCCTGTGCTGCTTTTTCTTGAATTTGCAATTTCTGATGAGAAGAAAATGTATAATTATTATCTACCAATCACATACTTTCAAAAATTTATTTAAGAATGTAAAATTGAAAATACTGCACACTGACATTTTTACAAAAGTACTTAAAATATTAGGGTAACAAACACAAAACAATTATTTACTTATGCATGTATCAAATATTGATAAAATAATTATGTAATATTACCAGTAATTCACTAAGCATCAACACATTCCATTAAGTAATAATGGAATTTAAGACTACTAATTATAATTTCCCTTCACCACTGCACAATAGACAACTAATTTTTTTTTCATCTTTATCATATACAGATTTATGTAGGTTGCTCTCAACTTTGAACTTGCCTTGTCTGTCTTCGAGCTATCTGCGCTGGCTTCCACTGTAACACTTACTTTGCTTTCTGCCAATTTTACAGCAGCATTAGAGGTTTTGCTGTGACTTGATGACGAAGTATTACCAGAACTTGGTCCCTGAACTGTTTCCATATTTCCTGGGGCTGCTGTCGGAGCAGGTAAGACTGGTGTACTCATGTTATTACCTACATGAGAAGCACTAGGAATACCCTGTTTTAAAGAGTTATCATCAGTTAATGGATTACTTGTATTCAAAAGAAATCTATGAGTCATGTATTAGAAAAAACATTAAAAAACACAAAATGATTCAACCTTAAGTACTTAAACACAAAAAGATTCAAAATATGAGAAATGCGTATTTCAGATCATTTATATATATATATTTATATGTACATATAAATATATATAAAGAGCTGTTTCAAGAAAAACGAATAACATTCTGATGACTTAAATTATGTATGTGTATTACAATGTTCTCATGGCAACATAAATAAATGAGAAAAACAGTATTTAAAGAGTTATATCTTTCCTGCAAGAGTCTTTAGAAATATTAATTAAAGTAAATGTCCCTACTTTAAGGACTGAAGAAAATGAGGCAGTGATGTTAAATGGCCTACAGTCTGAGTTCACAGAAAAAGATATTAAGAACCCAAACTCTAAAATGCCACTTCTCTACTCTTCCAAATAAATCTTATTGTCATGATTCTAAAATTTCTAAGGTAGATATAAAACTATAAGCAATGCAATCCAAAATTATTCAAATTTTCTCTCATAAAGGCATTTCTTTCTTTTTAGCATAGTAAATTCATGAAAATGAAACACAGATGATAATGGGTAATAAATAGCTTATCTAGCATTTGTCCAAACATGGCAATAAAGCCTTATCGTAGGAATCACTAATTTCCACCACCCTGTCCCAAAAATTCAATTAAAATAGGGAAACACCTTAAAGCACCCTCCACTCTATGCTAGTTTGACTCACATTTTGGTCTCATTTCCCACCCCTTGGCAGTATTGGAAATTGAATCTAGGATCTTGTGCATGCTAGGCAAGCAATACCACTGAGATATATCCCCAAATTTGCACTCCTCCTGCTTCAACCTCCTGAATAATGGAATTACAGGCATGCACCACCACGACTGGCATTACTTAGTCTTCTTAATCTGACAAAAAAACCCTGTTGAATAGAAATAATAGCATACATGTATTTTGCATGTTCAATTAATTTTCCTATTGGGGGTTGGTGGCAGCAGTGTTGAAAAGGATAAAGAAAAAAGGGATTATGAAGGTTTATTAGCAATAAAATTTTTTTTCTGGATGCCAAGAAGTCCTTTCTTGAACATTTGCCCCTAAAAGTTAAAATATTTATAATGTTGATATATAATATTTATGTTGATTAAACTTGAGTTGCTAAAAACATACCTGCAACTGCTTTCCATCTGGCTGTGAAGCAAGGTAGCTGACTTGTTGGGATGGCGGGGGAGGGGGTGGTGGTGGTGGCAGTCCCTGAGTTACACTGGTAGGAGCAGCTACCTGCATGAGAGGCACTCCTGTGTGGAGATGCAAGGGTAGCTGAGGATGAATGTTAAATGGATTGCGTTGGATGTTCATCAAAGGGGCATGAACACCCATTGGATATGGGAAGATATTCATAGGCTGGTGTGCATTCATTTGTTGCTGAATTACGTTCATTTGTGGTTGCATCATATTTATAGGTAGCTGAGAACCATCAACTTGTTGGTTTGTTTGGTCTTTTAGGTTAGAATCTATTAAAAGAAAAAAGGCTTGTGAAAAAAAAGTTACAAATTTCTTCAGAGAAGCAAAGAACCAACGATTACAGTAAAATTAAATAGCAAGACTCAAGAACACCAAAACCAATCTAATTATTTAATCCTGTCATGTCTAAAATAATGCAGAATGGTTCTGTAACTAAGAGAAAATGTTCAAAATTATTCTTAAGAATAAGTTCACATAATAACATACATGAACATTAGTGAAGAATCAGTAATTCAAGCTTACTAGTTAAAAAAGGTCATACAAAAATTGATTACTAAATTACAAGTAAGGTTAATTTTTAATATTTTGAACAGGTTTTTTCTTTCATGTTCTTCACAAGAAAACCAAGGAATGATAAATATTAGAAAAGTGACTGATTTGTATGAGAACAATGATCAATAAAAATTCAAGTGTACACATTTGAAATAAATGTTAACAGAAGTTAATTTCTACATAGGAACCTTCCAAACACTTCTATGTAGCAGCACTACATAATATATTTAAGACATTAGCAAATGGCAAGATTTGGAGAATGTGTGGGGTTTAAAAAGTAATACTGACATATGTATGTATGTATATATGTATATTTGTGTAATGCAAAATGACTTGTAAACAACTAGGGTTCAGTTTAACATTATAAAAACTACAAATAAAGATCATTTCAATTCATACAAATACTACATTTATAACCTCTTTCTTCAAGTAAAATACTCTCAGTAAGTAAACAATATGTTACCCTGTTCAGTTGTTTCCTCTTCTTGTCTCATCCATCCAGACTGTGGACCTGAAGAATTCCTCCCTCGTCGTGAATAATAGTTTTGTACATCTGCTGGCAAAGTCTTTCTCACAGCCCAACTAGATGCAGATGTCCATCCTGATCTATCTGCTGGTGTATCAAATGAGAACTCTTGCTCACTTTTTCGCTTATAGGGTGGCTGTTCCATATACTTGAAAGAATCATTCCCTGAACTATTTGAGTTCCCTGAGAGGGGTTTTCGGTTTTGCCACCTATTTTCATTCTGATCTGTGTAGGCAAAACTACCTCTGTAAGTGCCTCTGCCACGGTTACCTCTACCACGGTTTGACATCCAACCTGAACCAAAGTTTTTGTTCCAAGAATTCCCTGAATTTTCATTTCTATTTTCTTCCCAGTGGGAATCTTTCAACTTTTCTGAATTTCTGGTCCTTGGATCAGGCCCAGAATTAATTTTTTCAGTTACCCAACTGGGACAGTCATTTCTATGTTTGTCAGAATTGGGATCATCAACATCTGAATTGATGTCATTTTTTTCTTTTCTAGTATTTTCATTTTGCTTCTCTGGGTCATTCCTTCTATACCTATCATTTCCTCGTGGACATCTCCAACCATCATTTGTCCATCTTTCCTTCCACCGGGGAGAGTAGTTATCTCTTTCATTTCTACTAAACGATGAACTTTTACTTTTTGTTCTAGACCGTAATGGTGACCTAGAACGAGATCTGGACCTGGACCACCGTCTAGTTCTCCTTTCTCTATCACGTTCTCTCCTCTGCCCATCATTTTCTCTTTCTCTGCTCTGGGACCTCGATTTTTCTCTTGAGGAGGAATCTTTCACTCTTGACTGTGATCTTTGGTTCTCTCTAGAAATATCTCTTTTGGGGGACAATGATTCAGATCTTCTGCCTTCCCTGGCACTCTCTCTTTTTGGAGACTGAGAATGCCTCCTTTCTCTTGTCATATCCTTTTTGGGGGACTGAGAACGAGATTTTTTCCGTCCTCTAGCAGATTCTTTCTTAGGAGATGGTGATCGAGACTTCCTGCTTTCTTTTCTGGTATCTCTTTTGGGAGATGGAGACTGAGACCGCTTCTTTTCTTGTGTAGGGTCTTTGTTGGGAGACCACGTTGTAGATGGAGAATGAAATCTTGATCTCCGAGTACGAGGTTTTTTGACTTTATCTGTTATATCTATTGGGCTTTCAGATAGCTGAGACATAGTTTCAACCTTTTCATTTACAGAATCAGAAGATGGTATATTTTCAGAACTGTGTGCCACAGAATTTTCATTTAATTTTTTAGTATCAGCATTTACAGATGATTCAATTTCAGATTCATTTTGGTCACTGCAAAATGAATCACACTCCATGGGTATCATTTCATTATCATCCTCACTGAAATGTTTCTGTATCTGCTCTATGTCTGTGTTGGGCAACTCTAGAGATCTGGGAAGTTCAACCACAGATTCAGTATGTTCTTCTAAAGATTTGTCCAATTTGGTATTAATGTCATTTTTTAATAAATTGTTTTCAGAGTCTTGAATGTTATCCAACTTTTCATTTTGTGCAGTATCACATGTTGCAGCTATTACTGCATCTTCATTGTCAACATGTGTAAGTAACTGAACCTCTGCACTCTCAAAAGATTTCACGTCTGCTGTTTGTATGATTTCACCATCTGAAGATTCTAACTTGGGGCTCTCTACAATCTCTTCTGTTTTTACTGAAGAATCATGATCAATAATTCCTTCTACAGAACCTTCTACTATATCTTTATTAACCACTGACTCTGCATTCTCAGACTTGTCACCTAGGGGACTAGAGACAGGTTGGTGTATTTCAATTTCAGATCTTGAACATTTAAGAAAATCACTTAGAGGATGATCTGAACATACAACTACCTTTACCTCTGATTCTGAAGATTCAGATATCTGATCTTGATTTTCCAAAGGATCACTTCCTTTTTCAAAAATGTCTTTAGAAAGCTCACTTTCTAAACACAAAACCTTGGCTTCTGTATTTGTACTCTCAAGTTTATTTTCTTCTTTCTCTCCAACTAGCACAGGAAGATCTTGAGTAGATTCAGAATATGGTTCTTTTTGCTCTACATCATGATGCTTGCTATGTTCCTCACTTTCCTCTATTTGTTCACTGCAGCTTTTCAAACCATTAGCAGACTGATTTTCTATATCTGTCTGCACAGAACAAATGTTACTACTTTCTACATCTGATTGTTGCTCTTTCTCTAACACAGGTGGTGTGTCAGATTCTGCTGTTTCTTCCTCTACTGAATCACTAGAAGATGATTTTTCAGGGGGAGGTATAGAACTCCGGAGTTTCTTTTTCAGTATAGGTGGTTTTCTTCCTCTTCTTATAGGCTTCCGTTTTGGAGCTTGTCTTTGCTTTTCTGACTCAGCTGGAGAGGAAACACTTACAGAAGGCTTACTGTTACCTGGGGTATCACACCCAGAATTACTTGATACTGGGGATCTCTGAGACTGATTGACAGTCTCAGCTCTTGTATTACGTGTAGATCTCCTTGTAGGAGTTGCTGTTGCAGGTTTTCGTCTTGATCCTCTAGTATTTGATGTACCAGAAGTCTGCTTCTTTTCTTCCCCTTCCTGGGTATGTGTTAATGTGTATCCCTTGCAAAAAGTACCTGATATGATAGGAAACAAAATTTAAAAAGTATTTCAAAAAATGACAGTAAGTTTGGCTTAAGTTAATTTTAGTATGAGAAAGGGCAATACAGTGAAAAATTACTTATGAATCAAATTCTAAATAAGTACATAGTTACTAACATCCGAGTAATACAGGATTTCATCAGCTTTTGGTAAATGCTATAGAAATAAGCTATAACTGCACTTGAATCCATATGGGCAACTTTATAAGGGGGAAAAAGTAAAATGTTTAGGTGGGTACCTGCTATTAGTTTAATGAACTGTTACTATCTAGGCAAAAAGAAGAATTATCAAGTTAGCAATAAGTACACAAAGACTCAGACTACTGCTTCACAAATATTAACATATGCTACTTCTAAAGATCTATGGTTTAGATACAAAAGCCCTAAAAAGAAAGGAGACTTCTTTGTTCCCCAAAGTCTGGAGTTGTAATTTCAAAAAATTCTAAAATGGATTTTGTAGTTGGAACCATTTTTTTTTTTCTTTCCTCCAGTACTAGGGATTGAATCCAGAGTCTCACCACACATGTGAGGCAAGAATTCTACTAGTGAGACACATTTCTAGCCCTTTTTATTTTATTTTGAGAAAGGGTCCAAGTTGCCCAGGCTGGCCTTGAACTTGTAATTCTCTTGCCTCAGCCTCCCAAAAAGCTGAGATTTCAGGCATATGCCATCACACCCAGCCTGGTTCAAATTTTTGTTTTTGTTTAATTGACAGATAAAGATGTACGTGTTTACTGTGTAGAACACAATATTTTCAAGTATATGTACACTAGGGGATGACTAAATCTAGCTAATTAACTATACATTATTGCAGTTATTATTATTGCGCTGAAAATACTTCATAACTACTCTTAGCATTTTGAAAGATTATAATATATTATTAACTACAGTCCCCATGTTATACTCTAGGTCTCTTAAATTTACTCCTCCCAACTCAAATTTTGGATCCTTAAGCAATATCTCCCCAGTCCCACCCCCAACTACCACCCCATCTCCTGAAAACCACATTCTATTCTTCAACTTCAATGAAATAAACTGTTAGATACCACGTGAGTAAAATCACATGGTATTTGTCTTTCTGTACCAGTTTATTTCACCTGGTATAATGTCTTCCAAATTCACCCATGTTTTTGCAAATGACAGGATTTCCTTCCTTTTAATGGCTGAATGGCCCATTGTGTGTAATCTGAATGCATTCATACAGATATGTATGTATACAGACATACAGTGTACATATTTACATGCATATTTACACTCTAAGTTGGAATGATTTTCAAATCAAGTCATTGTCCAATTTATATAAATATCTGAGGTTATTATAACTTACTTAAGTCATTAATACTCAGATTCCTATAAAATTGGAAGAAGCTAATAATAATTTTTTAAAATACAAAAAAGTTTCACAAACTTTACCAAAATTTTCTAAAGATATGGTACTTGTTGGAAAAATAGTTCTTGGCAACACAGAAGATATGAGAGGAAGAACTTCTGTTTCAATATCCCAAGGTATAAAACCAATTCTGAAAATTCAAAACAAATAAAGACATTTGTGTTTAAATTGTTTATAAAATTAGACCAGCAATTAAAACTAATTCTCCAAATCTGGTTAGCAATACTAAAATACAGTGCATAAACTTTTTTTCCCAAGTAACTAAAAATCTAAATTCAAGATTATTCATTGCCCAAAGCTGGCTACCAATTGGCTGCAAAGAAAAAACATTGAAAAGCATGTTTGCATGTTTTTTTTTTTTTTTCCTGTTAAATGAATGTAAAGAGATGAAAGCAACCAAGTACAAGCAGATACTTCTCTTTCAAGTAATTTAATATTGTTAACATTTTTCCGTATTTTTATTGGCACACTATAGTTGTACATAATGTTGGGATTGCATGTTACATATTCACACATGCACATACTACAACAATATAATTTGGCTAATATCATTTCCCAGAGTTTCTCCATTCCTTCCCCTCCTACCTCCCCTTGTTCCCTTTCCTCTACTCTACTGATCTTCCTTTGGTTTCCTTGAGAGATCCCTCACCCCCAACTTTCTTTATTTTCCTCTCTAGCTTCCACATACAAGAAAGAACATGACCTATGACCTTCAGAGTTTGGCTTATTTCATTTAACATAATTGGTTCTACCATGCTCCTACAAATGACATAATTTCATTTTTCTTTATGGCTGAACTAAAACTCCTTTGTGTATGTCTACACCATTTTCCTTAACCACTCATCTGTTAATGAACACCTAGGCTATTTCTATAGTTTGGCTATTGTGAATTGTGCTGCTGTAAACATATGCATGTATCATTATAGTATGATATTTATCAAGATTGTTTTAGTTTTTGTTTCTCCTGGCCACTCTAAAAATAAACTTGGAAGTATTACAATATAAAATAAGATGCACAGATCTTAAGTGTAGAGTCTGGTGACTTTCTACCAAAGAATCTGTATAACCACAAGCCCAGTCAAGAAACAGAACATTTCTATTTTTCCAGAAAGTTCCTCTGCACCATTCTTCCTCTTCCACACAACTAGTAAATTAAATTTTATTCCTCTATTACAAATCCTTGATGTGAGGACAATGGCTCTTCAAAGTTCTCAGTATCCCTATGGACCAGTTAAGACATGCACCCTACTCCAGTTTTCTCCACTTAAATCCAATCCACTTCTCAAGTTCCTTTTTCTTATTCATCTATATTCAACTTAGTTCTCCTAACGAAAAACTATCTTACTCATAATCAGATGAGATTCTAAAGAGAAAAAACTTTGGAAAAGCAATATGCAACTTGTATATGTACAAAAATATGTAACTATAAAGAAAGCTTTCAGAGCATACGTATTTGAACTTCCTAATTTTATTTCTATTTATGTGCCATCATCATTCCTGGAGAATAAAGGCCCTACACAGAACTATCTTACAGTGACAGATAAAATAAAGTCATAATATGTTATAGGAAATAAATATAAAACTCAGGCAAAGTCCTTAAACTGTATGTAGGAGCTTGATATATGTATGTCGTATGTATCTGGAACTGTACTAGTAGCTTCAGGACCTAAACTAAAAACAAAGAAACAGATTATAAAAATCATAAATGCCGGAATAGACTAGGCACTTGAAATAGTCATCTAGAAGAACATTTTTGAAAAGGAAATATATTTAAACAATTCAGCAGACTATTGGTAAGACTGAAATGGTAAAAGAGTATAGAGGAAAGATGACAAATCTACATGCTTTTATTATTAATGAATCTTACTAGTCTGATCCTGTTCCCTTTTAAATGATTCTAGCATATAAATATCTCTATTTACTAAATAGATGAAGAATTCTTTACTTGCCAAGGAATCCATTAAATTGCAACCTTCATTAGACATTTAAAACATCTAAGTTTAACTTACACAAAATTTCCTCACGAAGATAACTATCAAATATGGCTCTCTTATACTTAAATATTAATGATAACTTGTGTGCATGTTAGCATATAAACACTTGAGTAAACATCAGTTTTTACCTTCCAATTCCAGGCAATGTATCAGGAAACCATGACAAGTCCAGTTCCTGTCTCTTCTGCCTAATCAATGCACTGATTTCAGTGACTTCTATAAATTCTGTACTAAAAGATAAATTTAGATTTTCATCAGAATTCCAAAACTAAAAGTTGAGAGTAACAACTGGATTATACTAAGAGAGCAATAGTTTATATACCTAACAATATTGATCATACTTACGAGCAAAGATTTTTTTTCCTAAACACTTTCAAATAAGTGCACTCCTAAAATAAGTAAGAAACTTTTTTTTTTAATACTGTGAACTGAACCCAGGGACACTTTACCACTGAGTTACAGCCTAGCCCTTTTTATTTTTTATTTTGGGACAGGGTCTTGCTAAATTGCCCCGGCTGGCCTCAAACTTATGAGGTCTCCTGAGTCTCTGGGATTAATAGGCATGTACCGCCACAACCAGCAATAAGTAAAATTTATATATTATAAGTCAAAATTATATTTAATTGAATGCTAAAAGTTGCAGACTTTTTTTTTTTTTGGTACTAGGGACTGAACCTAAACCCAGGGATACTTTACTAGTTACATCTCTAGCTCTTTTTATTTTTTGACACAGGGTCTCACTAAGTTGTTTAGGGCCAAGCTCATTCGCTGAGGCTGGCCTCAAACTTTCAATCCTCCTGCCTCAGGGTCCCAAGTCACTGCGATTGAAGTGTATGCCACCGTACCCAGAAAGGTACAGACTTTTAAAGTGTTAATTCAGACTACTAATTCCAGTAATGAGAGAAATTCTAGGTGTAATACTTTCTTACTTTAAGTATACAACAAAAGAAAATAAAGAAGGTCACAATTACTACAAATAAAAATGGGTAAAAGTTTGGCTTTTCAAAAGGCTACTCAGATCTAATTGCTTCTTTGGTACTTTGCCAAGCTCTAAAATTAAATCACACAATCTCACCTTGTTGGTTCAACTGACTATGATTTTAAAACCCAAATTTAATCTTCAAATTCCACAAATATCTATTTAGCATTTACGTGCCAGTCACTATGGATTCAAAGATTACATCAGCTCTAAAGATTTCCACTTCATTAGGTAATATTCCCACAACTTAATAAATACCCCATACACCTTCTCATCATATAACAACTTCTTATTAATGATAACAAAGTTCACAGGCATACACAGGTATTACATATAGAGAAACTCACAAAAATATCAGGTTTTCTCTTTCCTAGAGCCACTTAGGCAAAAGAAACAAAACAAAAAACAAGGTGAGCCTTCATAATTTCTATTAAGCCTATAGTTAAAATTCCACCACGTTAATTATAATGATCACAACATCAACCAGAAACAGAACAGATTAAAAGTAGAAAATACTAACCAGTAAGCTCTATAGGTAAAAGAAGATTCTCCAGTGTGACTAATAGAAGAAAATATATTGGAGAAAAAATTTCTGAAGCAATGACTTGCACACTGGTTTGATCTTTGAGGCTAGAAATGTAAAAAATAGTTAGTGAAACAGGAAAACAAAACTACTTGCATAATAGGTACTTAATAGTCAATATAAAATACTTTTTTTTATATCTGAGACTCTACAGTTATATAGTAAATAACCATACAGTGTTATTATCTAAAAAAAACTTTGGCAGCAAGGAGATGTACCAGGGATTGAAATAAGGAGCACTTAATCACTGAGTCACATCCCCAGCCCTTTTCATTTTTATTTTGAGACAGTGTCTTGCTAAGTTGCTTAGGGCCTCACTAAGTTGCTGAGGCTGGCCTTGAATTTGCAATCTTCCTGCCTCAGTCTCCAGAGTTACTGGGATTGCAGGAGTGCATCACCGTGCCCATAAAAACATTTTTTTTTTTAATTTCAACAAACCTTATTTATCTTTATTGCTGCATTTTTCTTTCTTCCCATTTTATTGTATGAAGAGATTCCTGTACAAACACACAAAAGGAGTTAGTCACCCTACCTTAATTTTTATTTCAAAAGGCTGTAAACCTTTGACACTGGCAAGAGAAAGTTAAAATACGTAGAAAAGTGGTGTCTGTAATAATACTACTTGCATTTATACATTTTCCAAAATGCTGGGTTTTTTTCCTCCCCCTTCCCTACCCCTGTATTAGGGACTGAACCCAGAGTTTTGCACACATTAGGCAAGCATGAAACTACATCCTTGATTCTTTTGTTACGAGACAGGTTCTTGTTGTTACCCAGGCTGATTTTAAACTTGTGATCCTTTTACCTCAGTCTTGCAATAATTTATCTTGCTAAATCACAGAAATAAGGAAAACACAAAAGGCCACAATAAAGAAAACAGATATACTTGGAGTATACGACTATTAAAATCCTAGCTGACATTTTCTGCCCTGTGCAAAATCTCATCTTATAACAAAAGATATATACTAGTAGTAAAACTATTTAATAACAATAATATACTCAACATTTATTTTCCAGTTATTACCTAAAAGATAGTACTGATTAGCTCATCTTAAGTAGGAGCTCACTAGAGGAAACTGAGGTCATTTCAGGCCAAACTTTAATTACATTTAGCCACTGATAATGGGTTCAAGTTAAGTATTTCCATTCTTCCTCAAACTTTAAAGAGAATACCACAATGTTAACTGAAATAGTTTTTTGTTATAGCAGTGTTTCTGGCTACACTGCTCATAGCTTATTCTTTGCTAGAGATTAATTTCTTTTCTTTTAGTACAGGGAATCGAACCCAGGGGCACTTACCCATTGAGCCAGTCCCCAGTCCTTTATATTTTTTATTTTGAGACAGTGTCTCACTAAGTTGCTTAGGGTCTTGCTAAGTTGCTGAGGCTGGCCTGAACTTGTGATCCTCCTGCCTCAGCCTCCTAAGCAGCTGGGATTGTAGGTGTGTGTCACCATGCCCAGCTCTGAATATTAATTTCTACTAGTACTTCCACATTTAGAAAGATAAAGGATTCAAGTAACCACAAAAAAATATATTAATATCTTTATAAATTACTGTTCTTAGTTGTTCTGTTATTAGTCATCTAACACATTTTTGGTCCACAATAAACTGCTGCAGATACCGTCACTGCTACCTCTTCAGAACTCTGGAGAAAGTCTATAGTGCAAACAACTGTCTTTTAGTCTTCAGTCTTTACTTGTTTCACAAAGGATCTACTGACTTTCTCCAAAATAGATCACGATGATTAACTAGGAGGTTTGCTTCCTGATGTTGTAAGATCATATGTATATTTCAGTTTTCTTCTTAGTCCAGTTAGTAAGAGCCTACTTTCTACCTAATAACTACTAATTTCCTTTTAAGTTACTACACAACTGCTGTTTGGTTTAGAGCTATTATCCATCCTTCACACAAATGCCATCCACAATTGCTGTAACAAATAAAATGTGTATACTGTAGGCAAGGGAGCTGGCTGAGTTTCAGGAACTTCATATACCTGAAAGATGATACAAAGGTTTTTTTCAAGTTCCTTAAGAAGGTAGGAGTACTTAACAACTCCTTAAGAAGTTAGTGTACCCAGCTACATTCTCAGGAAATAATCATTTGTGTTCAGGTATACAAAGAATTGTTGTGCTATAGTTATACAGTGTTGTTTGTGCCCTAAGAGTGATGAGTTGTTTTGATTCGCCCAAAACTTATTGAATATATAGTATACATAGCATTCTTTACTTGGAAATCTATCCAGGAAGCTGTCATTAGATAAAATGCTCCCTATGGAAAGAATGGTTAGTTTGGGGCAAATACTAAGCACTAAGCAGCTCCAAGCACAATCTCTAAAGCATTCAATACTGTTGAATTTCTCTAAATTATAGTTGCTTAGAAATCATTTCATAAATCTACCCTAAAATTAAATCTAAAGGCACATCACTGCCTTTAGACAGCAGTAATGTTGTGCCTTTTAATTTTTATAAAAAAAATAATGCACATAAATACTTCAAGAAGCCAAACAGCACTTTACTATTCTACTTTGATTATTCTGTTTCAGATATTTTCTATTATTTTAACTGTGGAAGATTAAGATTATTTTTTCTCTTTATAATACTGCCTATACTCCTACCTTATCCCCTTTGCTGCCTTCACTATCCATACTGTCTTATTTGATATAGATATATCAACATTTGATATAATAGTGTTATATTATTATAACTTATGTTAATCACAGCTGAACCATGAGCTTTCCCTAAGGTTAATAATTGCTGTTTTCTCCTTACCTTTTTTTCTATATTATCTACCATTAATTCAGTTAATTCTACAACAAAAGTATAAATCTCCTCTTAATACATTCGAACACATCAATTCATCCGTCAGGTTTGTTTCCTAACTCTCTTGAAATACTCTTCCTTCTTCCTGCTCCAGTCAGAACTTGTAACTCTCAAAGTTGCAGTGCAACAGTCATCCTGGACTGTCCTCTGACATTGTGATCAGCTGCTGATTTTCCTAGGTTGGAACTCATTTTCTGAATCTCACATCGTTCCTTCATTATTTTCTCACTTAGTGAAGTATAAACACTCTCCAACAGAATTGAGAAAGGGTAAACAGGAATTAATTTTTGGGCTTTTAATGTATCTGAGAATGTCCTCATTCTTATTTTGCCCTAACACTTAATTGATAGTTTGGCAGGCATAATAGAAAGTTCTAGGTTACTGATTATTTTCCCTATAATTTCCAAGGCACTGCTCTAGTCTTCCAATTGTTGTTGATGACCCTCTTATTCCTGGCTTTTCATATGTGGCCTGTTTTTTCCCCCTCTAGAAACTCTTAGGATCCTGTTATCCTCAGACATCTTGAATTTTATGAAGTACTTGCTGTAGTTCTTTTCTTGTTTATTAGGTATTTCTTTGTAGCTGGACATCCAACTTTCGATCTATTATTTTTTCTTTCTGCAATTCCCTTCTAGGACTTTATTTATTTTTTATTTTTACAGACTGCATTTTTATTTTATTATTCAATATTTTGTCTCTTATGCAAATACTCTATTTTCTCTTTGATTTCTGATCCCACTTCCTGAGACTTCCAAGTTACTCCTGTTGAAATTTTACATTTCTATTACAATATTTTTACTTTCTAAAAGCTTTTTACATTTATGAAATATCCCTTTTTTATCTCTAAGTATATTCATTTTTTTAAAGTTTTTCCCTATTTCCCAGCATTAGGTTCTATCCCATCAGGTTCCTTTTGTCTGTTTTGATTCCCCCCCCCCCTTTTTTTTTAGTTGTAGATGGACACAATACCTTTATTTTATTTATTCATTTTCATGTGGTGCTGAGAATTGAAGCCAGAGCCTCACGCATGCTAGGCAAGCGCTCTACCACTGAGCCACAACTCCACCCAGTCCCTTGATTTCTATTATGTTGACTTTCTTCACATATCTTATGATCATCAATTGTTTGTGGAACACTAAAATACTGATTGAAAATGGTATAGATGGGGTGGGAGCAGTCAGAGACTTTCAGTCAATGAGTTCCACTGTAGGATGATCAAACAGATATTCAGTTAAGCCTTTGGAGCAAATCAGTATCCCAGAAGATGCTGACCTCTTACTTTGGGGAATAACTGTCAGTGCTCTGGAAAATGATCATAGGGAATATAGAGGTCACACCACTTGATTTAATTTCCTTCTCTTTATTGTTTCTTCTATCTTCAACTGTGCTGCAGTTTAATCTAATTCGATCCTCCCTATAGAAAGTTAAACTCTGTTCTTTGGGTAGTTCCTTTCCTCCCTTGCTCAGACAACAATATGAAGAATGAAAACTGTTAAGCAGCAGGGTACAGTAGTACATGCCTATAATCCCAGCAACTTGGGAAGATAAGACAGGAGGATCACAAGTGCAAGGCCACCCTTAACAGCTCAGGGAAACCCTCAGGAACAAAGTGAGAACCTATCTCAAAATTTTTTAAAAAATCAAAAATTAAAAACAAAACAAAAAAAAAGGTTGGGAATGTAGCTCAATGGTAAAATCCCCAGTACGAAAAAACAAAACAAAACCCTGTTAACCAATTCTAGGTTTTGCCCCCACCCCATAGTCTCTGCTTTCACAGATAGTGGAGGCTTCCAAACCTGAGACTTCTAAGTTTCTGTGGAATGTGAACTGACATGATTCTTAACTCCACTCTTCCTATGAAAGGTTTACATTCCTGCTAAGACAGTTTGCGATGCCCCTGGTAAAATCACTTTCAAGCTTTTTTGAGGACATCTCTTAAGTGTTGCCTCCTCTCTCTCTAGTTCTCCTTGTCTTTGGGAATTAAATTCTTTCTCTTCATTCCATTATTGTCATTTTCGTAGAAGACTGGGAGGGATCAGAGGATTAAACAGCTATGCTTAACTGGAAGTTTGTCTTATTTAATTCAGTATATTTTCAAACACATTTCATCAAACACTAATTCCAAAAGATGCTTCATAATAATACAATTTTGTAAAATACAAACCAATGTAATAAAGGCTCTGAGCTAAAAAAGCAGCACTCAGCAGGTACTCAATTAAAAGTATTTTTTTTAATTTTATTTTTACAGACTGAATTTTGATTCACTGTACACAAATAGGGTACAACTTTTCATTTCTATGGTTGTACACTATGTAGATTCACACCGTTCATGCAATCATACATGTACACAGGTAATGATGTTTGTCTTATTCCACTATCTTTCCTTCCCCTGCCTATCCACCCTCATTTCCTGCTACACAATCCAAAGTTCCTTCAGTCTTCTCTTACTCCCTCCCTTACCCCAATTATGTATCATCATCCACTTATCAAAGAAAACACTTGGACTTTGTTTTGGATTGGTTTATTTCACTTAGCATGATATTTTCCAACTCCATCCATTTATCTGCAAATGTCATAATTTTATTCTTTTTTATGGCTGAATAATATTATATACATATTATCTGTATCTATATCTATATCTGTATCTATATCTATATATATGTATCACACTTTCTTTATCCATTCATCTGTTGAAGGGCATCTAGGTTGGTTCCACAATCTAGCTATTGTGAACTGAACTGCTATAAACATTGATGTGGCTGTGTTACTGTACACAAAGGTGCCAAAAACATAAAATGAAGAAAAGACATTCTCTTCAACAAATGGTGCTGGGAAAACCAGAACTCCATATGTAACAAAATGAAATTAAACCCCTGTCTCTCACCCTGCACAAAACTCAACTCAAAATGGATCAAGACCTAGGAATTAGATCAGAGACCCTGCACCAAATAGAAGAAAAAGTAGGCTTGAATTTTTATCATGTTGTCTTAGGACCAGACTTCCTTAACAAGACTCCCAGAGCGCAAGAAATGAAATAAGAATCAATAAATAGGATGGATTCAAACTGAAAAGCTTTTTCTCAGCAAAGGAAACAATAATATGAAAAGAGAGCCTATGGAGTGGAATAAAATCGTTACCACACACACTTCAGATAGAGCACTAATCTCCAAAATTTATAAAGAACTTAAAAAACTTTACACCAAAAATACAAAGAACCCAATTAACAAATGGGCTAAGGTACTGGGCAGGCACTTTGCAGAAGAAGATATATAGGCAATCAACAAATAAGTTAAAAAGTGTTCAACATCTCTAGTAATTACAGAAATGCAAATTAAAACAACCCTAAAATTTCATCTCACCCCAATAGAAAGCTATTATCAAGAACACAAGCAATAATAGGTGTTGGCATGGATGTGGGGGAAAAGGTATACTGCAGCCA
Organism: Sciurus carolinensis; assembly: GCF_902686445.1. Taxonomy (NCBI): domain Eukaryota; kingdom Metazoa; phylum Chordata; class Mammalia; order Rodentia; family Sciuridae; genus Sciurus; species Sciurus carolinensis. Next base: position 106,680,351 of record NC_062216.1, read on the forward strand.
CTCTGGAAAGCAGTGTGGAGATTCCTCAGAAAACCTGGAATGGACCCACTATTTGACCCAGCTATCCCACTCCTCGGTTTATACCAAAAGGACTTAAAATCAGCATATTCAATTAAAAGTTTGATTAACTGATTCCAAAGTTGATAAAGACGTAATGAAACAGACCTAGCATGCACTTAGAGAAGTACTATATTAAGAGATGTGTAAAAGGAGGACATGTTTTGTAAACATCAATTATAAATAATTAATATTTAATATTTATTTCAAGAAACAAAGAGTTGAGCATCCCTAATCAAAAAATTCAAAACCTGAAACTTTTGGCATGCTGATATTGATGCTCAAAAAGTTTCAAATTTTGGAATATTTAAGATTTTGTTATTTTGGCATTAGGAATGCTCATGCAATTAAGTCTATGCAGACATTCCAAAATCCCCAAACTCTAAAATCTGAAACAGTTTTGGTCCCAAGCATTTTAGATCACGGCCATTCAACCTCTACATAAAAGCTAGAAGCAAAAAAAAAAAAAAAAAAAAAAAAAAAGGATAACTCTGCTGTTTAATATAATGGAAAAATGAAAACAACATGTTATTAATCAATCCACCAACAGGTTTAACATGTAGTCTTTCACAAAAACTTTACTGAGGCACAACAGCTTTTTTTTTTTTTTTTTTTTTTTTTTTGGGTACTGGGGATTGAACCCAGGGCCTTGTGCTTGTGAGGCAAGCACTCTACCGACTGAGCTATATCCCCAGCCTCCCAGCATTTTTATTATATGAGGAAACTAAACGAAAGTTTATGTAATTTTACTAGAGTCCTGGGTCCTTTAATGAAGAATCTAGTATAAAACTCAAGTGGCTTGACTTCCAATAAAATCATGCATTAGGTCTGCTCGAGTTTTCACTGACATATTACTGTAATTATGGGCTATCCTAATAATATCTAATCCAGATATGGGAATCTCACAATTTCCTAAGCTGTATTCATTAGTTTGAGTAGTATATCACGAAGACAGATAATTTCTGGTAGAAAGTCACATACCTATTTGGAAGAACAGTTCATCCCACTTCAAAAATCTTTAAGAAATTAAAGAAGCTACACAAAGTCACTTCTAAAATATAGGTAAGTCAAGCAGGGTGGCACACACCTATAATCATAGCAACTTGGGAAGCTGAGGCAGGAGGACTGCAAGTTTGAGGCCAGTCTTTGAAATTTAAGACTAGTCTTAGCAACTAAGCAAGACCCCATCTCAAAATAAAAAATAAATAGGACTTGGGATATAGTTCAATAGTAAAGTACCCCTGAGTTCAATCCCCAGTACCAGACAAAATAATGATAACAACAACAAGATGATGATAATGATGATATACTCGATTTATAACCACCTACTACCTCTACCTCACCTTAATTTTGTCTATCTTTACCTTGCTCATTAATGAAATGCCAACATTTAGGAGTCTACAGTTGCTTTTCTGTCTTATGACAGGTTCATTCCCTAAATTCTGAGATAATTCCAAGTAACATTTATAAGTTCTCTCTTCTATTGGGGCAGTTTGTTAAATGCTATCTTAAGAAACCTCCTAAGGAATGTGAAAATTAAAGGTTAAAACTCTGAAGCATTCTATCCTTATAACTACAATCTATGAACAACAGCCTGGAAAAACCAAAGATCCATATCTACCACATTTTTGAAAAATTAAACAAAAACTATGGTTAACTGGCCTATTATGTCATCAACATTACACCCAAACAAAAACTAACAGAACTAGGCAAGAATGTAAGATTTCAGACAACCATGGAGTGTGAAAGAGGCTTACATGGGTAACATTAACAAAATCATGCTTTAGTGCAAACATACTGGATATGAAATTAGAAGACTAGATCAAATTCTGGCTGCTCCAATTATTAGCAATATGATCTTGGAGATGATATTTAGCTTTTTAAAATAGTTTTGAGTTTGTAATTATGATCAATTAAACATTTCATGTAGTACAAAAGTGACACCTACTAAACAGATTTAACTGTTAATTACATTTAGCCATTTTTGTTTTTCAAAGAGCTAAAGTCATCACTCCTGTCCCCTCCAACTATCTTTACTAGAGCAAACTATTTTTCTGAAATTGGTGGTATTACTCCCATACATGTGTTTATCACTTTGGTCTCCTTATTATCAGGTAGCTATAGCCAAGGACCATTACTATACTGTATGATACCCTGGAAAATGCTATACTACAGAAAACAATCACTATCCTCAAGACAGAAAACTTCACAAGTTTTAAGCACAAAAACAAAACAATATACTGTATTTCACTAAAATTAACTGTAAAACCTAGAAATAAGTACCACTGGGGAAGGTAGTCAATTAAATTCTCAAAGTACTTTAATTACAGAAAATTTCAGAGAGAATATCATAATGAAAACTCATACAACCATATCTCAACTTCTATAACTATTAATTCATAATCAATTCTAATTTAACAAGTATCTCAATTTCATTTTTGAACAAATTCTGTACATATTTTGTGAATAAATATTTCAATATATAAATAATATATAAATGTTCTTTGGAGAAGCATGAATACCATTATCACAAGAAAAAGCAAAACAAAATCCACCCCAAACCAGTAATTCCTTAATATCAAATATAGATCTGTTGAATTTTCCACAATTGTCTCAAAAGTTGTTTTTTTTTTTTACTTTCTTTTTGCATCACATTAGAATAAAGACCCAAATAAAATTCATACATCACAAATGGTTGAATGTCATTTTTAATCTACAGTTTCCCCTCTCTCACTTTTAAACTCCTTAGAATTTTTAAACTGAGGAAATTAGGTCATTTTTGTCATAGTCTGTATTTTGCTGATGGCATGACCTTGTCTCTTAACGTGCATCTCTGCTCATATTTTATAAACAAGCAGAGCTTTTAATCAGGCATGCTTCTGATACACACTACTACATTTTGGTGTTACTGACTCCCATCTAAGAAGTGCTTAATATCTGTCTTTTTTTTATGAGGTTAAAAGCTATTGTTAATCTCTTCCTAAATCCTTTAATTCAACATATTTTATGGGTTTCAATAACCATCCTGTTAGAGCCCAATCAAGCTCATTCTGAGTTTTCTATTAAAATTACAGTAGTTTTTGATAGTTCTTTTGCTGTTAGGAAAAAATGTTTTTGACACATTTCTACCTTAAACCTGGAATCCCCCATTTTTTTTTTTCAGGAGCTCTGATTCTTTTGAAAAAAATAGTGTTTCAAGAACACAATCTAGGAACCAGGACTAGGACATAGTGTTTTCTTGTAAATGAGTAATTTTGTTTTATTTTTATTTGATTTTGGGATACTAAGGATTGAACTCCAATGGCACTCTATCACTGAATTACATCCCCAGCCCTTTTTGCATTTTGACACGGAGTGTCACTAAGGTGACCAAGATGGCTGATTCAAACTTGTGATCCTTCTGCCTCAGTTTCCCAAGCAGGTAGAATTATAGACATGTGCCACCTCACTCAACTAGAAGTTTTGTTTCAGAGTTACTAAAGCACTCTTTTAGATCCTATAGTGCACTGAATCATATCCCGAATTGACTTAGAACCTCAAAAAAAAAAAATGGGTGTTACTGGAAATAGGGTTTTTTTCAAGCCAAGTAAAGTTAAGGACTGACATAAGATCACAGTGTATTAGAGTGGCCCCAAGTTCAGTAAGAGTACTCTTAGACAGAAAAGAATACAGAGAAAGACACAAAAAAAGAAACCTATGTGAAGACTAGAGGCTGAGATTGGAGTGATGCAGTTACAAATCAAGGAATGTTAACATATTGCTGGGACAGACCAGAAATTAGAAAGAAGCAAGAAAGGACTCTTCCCTAAAGTCTTCAGAAGAAGCAATGAACTGCCAACACTTAAACTATAGACTTCTAGCCTCCTGAATGTTAAGAAAATAAATTTCTGTTGTTGCAAGTCATCATGTTTGTGTCATTTGTTGTAGCAGATGTAAGAAATTAAGAGACCTAGACTCATTTTTTAAAATCAAATTGTAAATAAAAATAAGCAGAGAAGCTAACTAAATTGGTCAAGGTATTCCTAAAACTTCTCTGCACATAGAATTCAACTTTTTCAAATTACTTTTCAACTGAGTTTCTCAATGTCCATTTTTTTCATTTATCATCACATATATCATCTTGTATGCTATCAAGAATAATGGTGATTCCTTTTTCAAAAATCTATACAAGAACTAAAATTAAATAGTACATAGAATTCACCAACTTTTGTCTCTCTGGGGTATGCTGGCATACATATCTAACTTCTCCCAATACTCCCAACTCGATAAAAAACCAGAGGGTTAAGAGAATATCATAATTATCTAGTTTTTTATTTTTAAGCCACTGCTATCCATTCTTCAAATTTAATGATAGCACTTTATCCTTTTCTAAGAATATTCTTACTGAACTTGTGGCCACCCTAATTCACTATGATCTCCTGTCAATTCTTAACTTACTTGGCTGGAAAGACCCTATTTCTAAATGTGTTCACACATTTGCAGACAGTGATGATACTGATTGGTGAACAGTTATAATATAGGACAAATAAGATAGAATCACACTTCGGAGATGTTAAAACGTGGGGAAAAAAGAGCTCCTAAATATTGGTTAAATAACAGACATGCTGAATAAGTCTTTAAGACAAAAAGTAACAAAAACTCAGAGAACATAGTTAGCTTACTATCTCCTCTTTTGACAGCTTTAGAAATTTTCTCAGGTTACTGTTTCCCCCACTTTTGGAATACCTTTACCAAGTTAGTTCCAAAAACAGTTTCACTGCATTGTATCCCAGTGAAAGAAAGTTTTAATGGTAACTGCTTTCAAAGAATAATCCCTTGTGGTGTAATATACAGAAATTTCAACTTTGGGGGTTAAAACTATGGTGTCAATCTTCCTTTACAGTATCATTTGTAATCCTGGTAATCCTAAACATTTTTGCCAGAGGAAATAAATGACAAGTGGAAGAAATTATCAATGAGATAAAAATAAATAAACATGCATCAGTATAAACTGGTCACCAATGAAATACCCTGAAGATGTATACAAACATTCATATTTTTACAGAGCATTTCTATTTAGGATGGATAGCTTACATGTCCACAAAAAGAATTTTTCAAATGTTTATTGAGGTACAATTCACAAATAAAAATTGCATATATTGAAGGTATACTACTTAATGTTTTGATATAATATACATTTTGAAATAATCAAGATAATCAAATTAATTAACGTATCTATCACCTCATTTACCACTTTCTTTTCTTTTTTTGGCTTGAGAACAATTAAGATCTTAGTAAAATTTCAAATATACAATACAGTACTGGTAACGATACTCACAGTGTTGTACGTTAGGTCTCTAGAACATTCACTTTACATAAACTGAACCACTGTATCCTTAGAGCAAGATCTTTCCATTTCCCTCTTCCCTTGGAATCTGCTATTCTCCCAAAAGAAATTTTTTAATATACCCTCTTCTACCAGCCTTCTCCATTTCAGTAATGGGCAACTCTCATTTTACCACCTGCTCAAGTAAAGAAGTGAGATTTAACCTCGATTTCTCCCTTACTTATACACCAGCAAATCCTGAAAAGATTCATCACCTTTAAAATATAATAAAAGTTAAGCATCACTTGCCCTAACCTGGAAAATAAATGCCCAATTCCTTGATTATAAAAAGGTCACAGTAAAGTGTTCTCTAAAAACAGAATGAATAGCTTAAACCTCAAGGCGTAGTCACAAAGCACTATGCATGGTACCTTTTTATTCAGGACCTGCTGCATAAACTTTTTTGTATTAAAGGATCATGAATCACACACAAACCAAAGATAGGAATATTTCACTGCTCGTGCTTTATTTCCATGGTTTCAAATTATAAATATGCCTAGAGGTCAAACCACAATTGCCGCCGGGAATTGTGAACAAGTTTCTTGGTGTCATAAATTTCCCTTACTACTGTTTACGATTACCAACCCAAAGGTTTTATCATCTTTTTAAAGGACTTCTGTATTAATTAGTGCGGTAAGACCACAATGTAGGTTTCTAAGCACTAAAAAATTGGAAAACACTCTTTTCTCTTAATACACACACATATACACACCCTCCTCTCAAGTTGAACAAAAAGAAAAAAGGGATAGGGAATAACAAAAACTACTACATGAAAGCAAAGTTTCTGTAGGACAAAATACAATGTACAGTGCTCAATGTACAGAATTCCAACCCAAAATATTATTAATTCCAACCAAAATATATTTTTAATATTAAAAAGGATCACAACAAAAAATCACTTACTATGTATCATCTTCAAGTCATAAAATCTTGCACTTAATACATCTTCCCTTATGATGTTTTTTTTTCTGTAAATATCAATAAAGATGGAAAGATTTAAGAGAAAACTCATTTTGTGCATGTATTTCCAATTCACTGGCCATCAAAATAAAATCTATTATGTATTAATTTTATTAATTATCCTAAAAGTTGGGTACAGGTTTCAAATCATATTCTTCCAGACTTCTATGATAACAGATTTTAACATAATGAGTTGTATCACCTTGGTATTTAAATAATAATCTTACTGCCTAATCGGATTTGATACTGAGCTACATGGTATAGAGGTAAGCGGATGCTACTTTTTTAGGGGCCAGAAAATGCTAGCAAAGAAAGAATGACTAGTTGCCACTTCCTGGTCAGTTGGCATTCTCTATTCCAATGACTTAAAATGGAAGCTTACTACAGGTTAAAATACCATTGCAATCCTTTACTGGGAACTGGTAAAAATATGAGAAATAGAGGGGTACTAAGGTTTCATTGCTTTAGAAGGGAAAGGCAAATCTGAATGGATCGTCCTTGTGCTAGAGAAACCAAGTACATGCTGAGGCCTAAAAGACAAAAATGCTAAAAATATCCAAAAACTACAATAAAGAATTGACTGTAAATAACCAAGAACTGATAGAGATTTTCCATTTTGGGAAAAATCATTCAAGTTATGACTTGTTGGGCAAAAGCAAATGATTATTTTGCATGTTGTGTTATTTCCTCCATGATATGTCTTTTCTCTAAGAAAAATTAGCCATGTTAGACCCAAATAAGAGTCTCACAGTTTGTTCAGTGATAACCACTGCACTCTCATCAAGTCAAAAGAATTGGGAATTTTGTGGGTATACAAAACTGCACATCTATGACATCATCACAGTCAATGATAGGAGTTATTATCAGGTATGAAACTACCAAAAGGTATTTCTTCATCATGCCTGGGGAAAATGTACTACTGTTATCTACTATGCAAAAAGAAATACAAAAATCAAAACTGATTGATAAACAATTATAAAATTTGCTCCAGTGCTGTTAACTCTAGGGATTATAGGTGGGCCCTTCGAGAAGTAGTCTATGAATACCTTAAAATCACATAGTAAGGTTTATGTCTGTAAACATGTATTTTTCTGGAAGAAAGGATCTGTAGCTTTCTTCACATTCTCAACAAATTCATGACTATTGAAAAATTAAGATCTAAAGAGTCACAGTAGAATAAATTAGTGACAGGTTCAATAAATCTCAGAGACTATAATCAACTATTTTCAAACAAATATATAGTATTCTAATGAATGTGCATTCATGAATTTTAAGTGTAATTATGAAAGTGACAATATACTGACAACACACTTCTGGACAGCTCTAAATAAATTTCTCATCAAAATAAGCTTAAGTTTCAATGTATTGCTATTTTATTCATTTCCAATATGCTATTCATATTCATCAGTTCAAAAAATGTTAAGTACCTATTAAACTCAAGCATTAAGCACTGTATTTCTATACAATTATGCTAAAATAAGGCAATGATTTTAAAACAGTAATTAAAGAAACAAATCCAAAAGTACTAACAAAAATCTGAAACATAAAACACTTGTTACAGTAGGCAGGAAGTGCCTATTTAAAAAACAAGCAAAATGTGAAAGAAAATAAGGAGTTTAAATTTTAACTGCTTCATGAAGGACACTGCTATTTTAATAGTTAACATTCTACTTTTTGGTCAGATAAATGCTACTTAAAGTGTGGTCTGAGCTCCTGTTCTTATCTGTTAACTGTTTGTTATTGGTTTGTGGTAATTACAAAATAGGAGTAAGCAGTCAGAAATTTTAATAGAAATTATACACTTTGATAAATTTTTGGTCTTACAAAAGTTTTGCAAGAAATAAATATAACTCTTCATCTAAGACAGAACCGAAATTTTATTCTCAGATTTTAGTTGCTCCTTCCTTGAAATAATAAGTATGGGTTTTCAAGTAAATACATTAAAGCCTACTTTAAATTAAAAAACAAAACAAAACAAAGATTATTCTTCTTGTATTAGCTTACTTATGATTCTATTCATTTGGTTTCCACTTTTAAGAATCACTAACCTTATAGAGCTTTCAGAACTTTCATGACAGGACAGCTGTTTCTTAAGAGAGCTTTCAATTTTCTTGTCTTTTGTTTCTCTCAGTTGTCTTTTTACTTGAATCTATGAGAAAAGCACAATCAAGTATTTAGAGTGATAATCCAACATCATAAAAAACCTTTCAATTCTTCTTTGAAATAATAAAATTTTTTAAAAAAAGGAATGAAAAGTATAGCCCAAATACATACGCCTATTCATTCAAGTATGCTAAGTCACAGCTTAATTAAGTGTGTTAACTCTTGGGGAAAGAAAACAGTGAGAGATAAGGCATATAAAAAGATCAAGTAAGGCACTGAGGATGTCATTCAGTGGTACGGTACAATTTTAAAATTTTAAAATAGAAAATCTCTCTGGAATAATTCTTTATATATTGCTTATGTTGGGTTAAATGAAATGTATCATTAAAATTTATTTCACCTGTTTCTGTTCACTATTTTGATATGCCTATTAAAATTTTTAATTTTATATATATAGTGACTTGTAGTACACTTCTTTTGGACAGCACTAGTCTTGGTGACAGCATAACAGCCAACACAGAGGCAAAAGCAGAGCAATAGAAAAAGAACAAATTTAAGACATTGTACAGAAGATAAAAGATGAGAAGGCTGCCCTTAATAGGCTCCCAAGGCAAACATGGGAATAGTACTATTTAATGAAGGAAAGACAAAATTCATGGATCCTGGGAGTAAAGGAGCCATGCCTTGAAGGTCCTAGATGTTGAGATCAGGAGATGAATAGTTTCTGGGCCTTCACCTATGTGGGAGCCAACTGGTCTCTGTACCCATAAAATTGCTGGCTTGCATCCCTGACAGAGAGAAGATAACATCTATAGAGTGAGAAATCACTCTATAAATCTCTCAGCATCCCAGTCTGAAAGAGATTTGCTGAATTTTGGAGTGTCTCTTCGTTTCCTGCCATATCCCACCCCTCACTACCCACCCCTCACTAAAGACCCTTGCCTGCCTCCATTCAGTGCAGCAAACAAGCTAATATTTTGTAAGGCCCATCTCTCATGACAGAGAAAGAAGGAAACAATGAAAATAAAAATGGCACAAACAAACATAAAAGATGAGGGAAGAAGAGATGAGTGACTGGGGTAGTGTCATGATTAAAAATTAGGACTAGGGCTGGGGATATAGCTCAGCTGATAAAGAGTGCTTGCCTCGCATGCACAAGGCCCTTGGTTCAATCCCCAGCACCAAAAAGAAAAAAGAAAAAAAAAAAAAAAATAGGGTTAGGGAAGAGGGCAGGAAGTGAGATGAGTTTGGATTTGCTAAGGTTTAGATTCCCTTGTATTCTAGATGGAGATATGCAACAAAGTAGTTGGAAATATAGGTCTGAGTCTCAGAAAAGAGATTAAGTGCTAGTAATAGAATTTTGGAAATCATCCAAATACAGGTAGCATTTAAAGCTACTGAAATAGCTGAAAAAACAGAGGGGAAAAAGTATGCTCAAAGAATTGAAATGAAGACCCTATAAGGAGTTCAAGTGATTAATAAAAAGTAAAGGGAGGGCTGGGGTTGTAGCTCAGTGGTTGAGCGCTTGCCTAGCATGTGTGAAGGCACTGGATTCAATCGTCAGCATCATATAAAATAAATAAACAAAAGCATTGTGTCCATTTACAACTTAAAAAAATATTTTTAAGAAAAGGAAAGGGAAGGTAGGAAGATGGCAAATAAGATTAAAGGTCAGATATGTAAAATAATCAAATATACCTACATACCCATAAGAGAAAGATGTCCTAGAAGCCAAAGAAGAAAGGGATATCAGCATTACATGCAGAAATTAAAACGATGGGATTTGGAAGTCATGTTATCCTGGACCTTACTAACAACTGGTAAAGTAAGATGATAGAAATGAATGTTCAGTGACAGCTAAGGGAGGTATCTCATTCAAGTTCAGCTGTAAAAAGAAAGTGAAGATTCAACAGAAGTTAAGGTCAAAGGAAGATAAAAGAGAATGTGAAAGATGTTTCATATGATAATAAATACTCTGTACCAAACTTTAAGTTATATGCAAACCCTATTAATTGAATTTAAAATTTTATTCCAAGCAAAGTAACAAAATATCTTTAGAAATTATCTGATGCCATTTTTCAAGGAGAGAATGTATTAAAAGTGCTTCCCAATTAATAAATGTTTTGAAAGTACAGGAAGTACTCATGTTGAAGATATTCTGAAAGCTTAAATATTCTGTATTTAAGTGTGAAACATCTTTCAGAGCACCAGAAATCTAATGTATTTTGTGAAATATAACAGGGTAACTATAGATATGCCCTTTACAGAAGGCAAAGAAAAAAAAAAAAAAAAAAGGTTCAGAATTTCTGTACCCTTGTTAAAAAGTTTGAGCCTATCATACTGAAGAGGAATGATTGCACATATTGAACCTAAAAAGTTGAACAAATTTCTTATTATACGCAAACTGGAAATATATCAAAGCAAAATAGTCCCAAATTAGTTTATATAATTTATGCTGCAATATAATATCTAAGACTCACCTTAACACATCCTTCCACTGCACTGAATTTAAACACTGCCTGAAAAGGTTTTCGGTCAATAGGACATGAAGCCAGTGTCTGAAAAATGATGAACAAATTATATACTTAAAAATGTTTCCTTAGTATAGATCACATTAAACAATACTAAATATAGTTGTAAGTTTTCCACTAAAATAGCAAACAGAAACTATGTTTTTCTTCTTTCAAAAATAAAGGAGATGAAATACTACTGTCTGTATCATGCCATAGAATACACACCCTGAATTTGTTTCATTCATTCAAATATTTACTGAACACCTGTTGTATGGTAGTGGAATACAATGATAAAAAAGAGAAATTAGATCTCTGTAATTAAGATTCCAGTAAGGTTTGCTACCCAAGTAAGAACTACTGTATAATGCAAGCTGGGCTGAAATCTACAACCCTGTGATATAAAGCTGGCTGTTAGGCTAAAACTTCGGTAACTTTTAAATCAGCTGCGAAAAGAATGGCTTGGACAGGCCCTCTACAAAATATTCTGTATTTTTAATATATTTTAAGTATTCTAAATATTTCTCCAAAATCAATGATTTGAATAGGTAGTTGTGACAGCAATAAAAATATTTAAAAGATATGAAAAAAATGAAGTATTCAACCACCTCTCCCATCAGTGAACTGCCTAGATGACCTCTCCATAGGCAGTTCCTTATATAGGTTTTTGCAGATATTCAATGTATATTTATGTGTATGTATTAATATTATAGTATAATTCAGATGTTGAACTAATTTTTCTCCTCTTAATTCTATATCTTATATTGGTTTATATTAGTAATTCAAAATTATCTCATTTGTAACAGCATACATGTCATTATAGATTTAGTTTACCCTTCCTTTTACGTGGAAAAGGAAGGGTAAACTTCCTTATTTTTCTTATTTTTAAAGGTTATTCAAAGTTCTTTTCTTTAAACTGTCTATTCATACTTTGCCTTTTTTATTAGACTTAAATTTTTCCAAATTGACATTGGTGTTTTCATTTAAGGAAATTGGTCCTTCAAGTGCTTTGATTATAAATCAACTTTATTTTGATATAAGTATACTTTGTCCTTTCAAAATTCATGTGCATCAACTATAATTGAGGGTTTGATTCTATTAAATATTTGCGTAAAAGTGGGTTTATATTATTTAAATAATTTAAGATGGAAAGTTTTCTACCTGGGTAAGAGGCAGGACTCAGCAATCTATGAAGAAAACTCTAAGAGGTGATATTATTAATATCTATGATTACAAAAGTAAAAAAGAATTTTAAAAATTTAATAGTAATCCAGAAGATCAAAGATAGTCATAGAATCTATATAAATTACCTTATATTATTCCTTAGTGTAAAATGTGGTATTTGCCTTTCTGGGCTTTACTGCATATTTAGATATGCTTACACAAGTATAGGTAGAAGAAACTGTGTGGAGTATCTGAAAACATTTTCACAAAGCTCAAGAGTTACTTTGGGAAGAGTCAAAACAAAAACTAGTTATCTTCTACCACTTTAGTAAAAGGTAATTTGTTCTTTACCCATCAAGTAAGTTGTCTTTGATAGGAAAATGCTTCACCACTCTGAATTGGGAAATGTGACCTTACTATAAGAAGTCAGTTGGAACTTGTAGAAGCCAGTTCCGCTAACCTACAAATAGCAGGGATTTAGGATACTATGACTTTACCTACAGAAATCTGACCTTAAGAAGTTTTGCTGTTTGTAATAAGAAAGCAGCTTTAATTTTTTTATTGTTGATTTTTTTGTAGAAATAGATGGACAGCATGCTTTTATTTATTTATTTTTATATGATGCTAAGAATTGAACCCAGTGCATCACACGTGCTAGGCAAGCACTCTGCCACTGAGCTACAGCCCCAACCCCTAAAGACCTTATAACAATGTATTACAAGTAGTAATTCTATTTCAATTACCTATGCAATCGCTGTTTGTTTACCAATTAGTATATACTCTATGAAATTTCTTAGATAAGGCTATATTTTCACTACGTTTATAATTTAAGAACATGTAAATTTGTCAAGTTCTCCCTATTTTTATAAAAACTTAAAAATAATTTTTGTTTTAAAGGTAAATTTAGATAAATATTCATAAAAAGATTAAACAGTAATAAATGAAAATTTGTTTCCTCCAGTGTTTGCTTAATGCCTAAGATGTGCAGAGGTTCTGGATTTATTTCATATTTCCTCTTTTCTATAAACTTGTACAAGTTACACTGCCTCTCTGTGCCTCAAATATATGATTTATGAAAATGGGAATAACAAAATTTAACTCTAAGGTTTCCACAGGAATTAACTGAATTAATAATTCTTAGAAAAATGTGTGGCATATAACATTATGTAAGGTCTTATAAATATTGATCAACTAGGCACAATGATGCATGCCTATAATCCCAGTGATTTGGTGCTAAGGCAGGAGGGTCTCAAGTTCAAGGCCAGCCCGAATAACTTAGCAAGACCCTGTTTCAAAATAAAAAGGGTTAGGGATGTAGTTCAGTGATAAAGTACCCAGGGTTCAACTTCCAATACAAAAGACAAAAAAAACAAAACAGCAACAACCACAAAAAGGCTTGATTAGAAAAAAGCAACCCAGTATGATGTATATACAAGTGATAAACATGAGTTCTTAGTGATTTTTATTGGAAATAACATACATGGAAATTATTTTCTTGTTCTAGGTTTTACAATTTATGACAAGACCCAAAGAAAACCTCTATGTCCAAGAAATTTACTGTATATCATGCACTGAATCATTCAATGACTCTGAAATTACACAACCTCAAGTTTTTCTTTATTAAATTTCCTTTGTTGACATCAGTTAAATATTATTTCTTCCTTTATAATTTTCGATGTGACATGGTTTTAATTTAACCATCCCATTTTAATTTGTTTCAATTTTTGGATTCTGGGTAGGATTTTCATTCTCCTTTTCCTTAAGCTTTGGATCTGTCTAAAGATTCATTCAAAGAAAGAATTGCTCTACAACAATAACAAAAATAAACTTTAAAAAAAATGGAAAGCAAGGAAAAAGGTAACAGGTAGGTAACTACTATATATTATAATCTGCATATTCTTATTTCCTAAAATAACTTAGTTAACACTACAAAAAAAAGTTAATTCACTTTGGCTCAAGATGAGGCAACAGAAACATTTCTTAAAAGTGATTTATCTTTCCCATACAAGGAAAGCATAGGTCAAAAAATAAGCCACCAAAAAGAGGGGTGGGAGGGGTGGGAGGAAGGAAAAATAACAGAATGAATCAAACATCATTACCCTATGTAAATGTATGATTACACAAATGATGTTACACCTCTACTTCATGTACAACCAGAGAAACAAGTTGTACCCCATTTGTTTACAATAAAAAAATTATTTCTATTATCTTTAAAAAAAAAAAAAAAACGCCACCAATGGTAGAGAAAAATACCTTTTGATATGGCTAAGAAACAAACAAACAATGCTGCCCTTTTTTGATTCTGGAAAAAAAACAGCATAGCAAAGCATTTGACAAAAAAAAAAACAGAAAAGAATTCAGTTATCTTAAGCTAAGTCTTCACAGCATACATCAATAAATTAAGAGTGGCTAAAGAATTCAATGAAAAAAATCAATACACATTTTGAAAAATTAAGTAGACCTTTAATTTTTTTCTTAATATGTATTATAGGGAAATTAAAGTTACTCTAATACACACCAGAGTTCATTAATATGTAGTAAAGCATCAAACTATGTATAATGTGATAATATCATACTTTTAATAGAAAAATTTTACAAATTGGTTTTAAAAGAAGGTTTAGATTGACCTAATTTTATTGTATTCCCAAAGGAATCTCATCCTTATATCGCAAAACTACTTTAAGTTTAGTATTCAAAACAAAGTTTGTTTCACTAGAATAACTGATTAAATTTCTAATAGTAAGGTTTTAAAAATCCACATTTAAAACTATTACAGAAAAATTTAATTAATCAATATACTTACTGTATTTTAAAAAATGATTTCAATTTTGAAGAAAATTATCAAATTGTTTCCTTATATGCAAAACAAATCTCTCAATTATTCATCATTTTAATTTTTAACAAAAATACCCTCAATTATTCACCTGGTTAAATGAATGACTTTCAATACTTTTTAAAATTTCTAATTAATTTCAAAATCAAAGTATCTAAAATCACCATTTGACTTTATGATACAGCTATAAAATTAATAACATTTGCTCACTGTTTTATGATATAATGTTTAATAATAAATAGAGCATACATTTTACCGTGAATGCTCCATACTAAGGTTATTTCAGTTAAGGAGGCCATTTTGATAGTAAAAATAATCTTCCTAATGATTTCAGTAAAACATACCCTAGTATTCTGAAGCGTTGTAAATTCCCAGCTCAGACAAACCCATATTTAAATGTAAAAACAGGAAACCTTCCTTATTTGGAAATTCAGGATTCTTGATTTCTAATATTTCTTGCTTCCTGCTGCTGCTCTATCCTCAATCACATAGGCTGACTATAGATAGCCCCTCCTAGAGAGAGAGAAGCAAGTGTTAAAGATAAGTGCTTAAAGACTAAATCTCTATACCTCTTGGTAAGTTTTCCTATTCATGGGAATCTCTAAAACATCTATATATCTCCCACTAACGAATAAAGCATATTATACAAAACTGCAGTAAAAAAAAAAAACAAACAAAGATGATTGAGGAATGAATACTATTAAAAGTTGATGCTTATTTTAAAACTATTAACCAGGACCTATCCCTTCTCATTTATGGTTCTAAAACACCTAGTCTATACCTCCAAAAGTGCTCACTTGTTTCAGCCTACATTTTCCTGTCACACTTAAAACATTCTTTCAAGACAGTTCTTGTCAATTCATATTAGAGAAACTAGGGTTCTCTGTACTAGCTTTCAGAAGTATAATCCTAAAGGACAAATTGTTTTCACTGATAAAATTAACAGTAAGAATGTACATCTAACTACTCAAATAAAAGTCACTCAATGTTCTCCAAGACATAACAACTGGGTAGAATTACATTTAATCTTAATTTCTTCTGATATTTAATAGTTAAGCTTTCTAGTACTACTACAAAAACAGAAGACTCAGTGAACTACTTGTATAAATCATTTTATGTATTCTGACATTTAAAACTAGTCTACACAGAAATACACATTAATTTACCTGACTGGTGAATAGAGTATTAAGTGAAAATCTTCATATATTGACTGGTAAAGAGAATTAAATGAAAATCTCCACAAATATCCTTCAGATAATAAGCATTGAAAATGTAGAAATAGTCTTTACCAAAGTATTTCCCAAAGAATTAATTAATAGGGTAAAAATGATAGTGGATACCAGTAAGTCACAAGTTCAAGTTCTGGAGGACTCAGAACTAGCAACTTCCCTAATCTACTTTAAGGATAAAGGTAGAAAGCACTGATCACTTATTGCCCCAATCTAATACACTTAAATGAAATAATATATCCAACAATACTTTATCAGTGATAAAGAATTAATGTTAGTGGTACTCCAATTATATGCTTAAAATATTGTTCCCACAGAAATACAATAACAGGGAGATTTTGGTAAGTTTGGTAATTTTGTTAAAAAACTAAAATTTAAGAAAAAATTGATTGGAAAATGCCCAGTCAATAAGGCTTTGCTGAATTATTATGCCACTGAAAATCCTTTAATCACCAGAATGAGGTGCAAATTTCCACTTACTGCATAAAGGAACACTTGTATATAAATATATTGATAGCCAAATGTAAGTCAACTAACTACTCATATCTTGATTTTTTTGTTATATATTATTGATTCAAAAATATACTCCTCACCTGTCTGTATTCAAAGCACTGTTGTCTGACTTCTTCAAGAACTGTATGTCACCTTGGTAAGACTCTTCATTTCTAGTCTCATAAGAGAAAGCATACCTCTCCCAACTGTCCAATTTTGACTTCATTAACCTTACTTTCTCAAACTGAAACTGTCAGTACTTCATAGGAAATGGAAGACTGAGATAAATATTTTACTGTGTATAATGGGAAAGCTGATCACATTTCAAAAAGTAATATTTAAAAGGGAAATATTTTACATTATTTAAAAGATATGGGAAAAGAACCTCAGAAGATATCAAGAGCATCTTAATCACATACACTGCATGTCCTTTCAATACAGTAAGCGGGACTGGAGGTGTAGTTCAGTGGTCGAGCATGTGCTTAGTATGTATGAGGTTTAATCCCCAGCACTGCCCCCAACTCCTGGCACTCTCACCCCCACCCCCCCAAAAAACAATAAGAACTCCTGAAATGTTTTAAACATGTAATATTTCTTAGTTTTCAAACCTTACCCCTTTAAAGGCCAGATTTTCAACCACTTCTTGGCAACTGTGCCAAATTATATAAATCATATCTTCTTAACCAGTTGTGTAGGGAGGGGGGAATCCCTTGTCTATAGGAATCATAATTATGATCAGCTCTCACTACTGTTCATACATCAGATTTTTCTAGCCTTCACCTTTCTAAATATTTACTTTAAATGCACAAACTCAGATAATTAAGATTAAATTTATGTAAGTTCAAAAATCTCAGTAAATGTAGACTGTATTTTTACTTATAATACGTGTAAAGTAAATTCGAGTGACTGATGAAACTTCAATACACTGGCTCTACACATATTTCATCAGTCCAATGAAATATGGTTTTTATTAATTTCAAATTCTCAGCTCTAACAGTGATAGTTTAAATAAACAAAAATTTCAACTATCCTGTAATTTAACTGTACTGTCTGTTCAACATTCTATATCATTATAATTTTATAAACTAACAGGCTTACCATCTATGAATTCCTTGAAACAACACAGTCAAACAGGACATGCTTAATTTCAATTTGTTCTAGTGTTCCTAAGGAAAATATTTTACTTAAAAGACAAGGGGAAAGATAAAGGACAATTAGGTTCTAGGCTTTGAAAGCAAAGCAAGCACAGGTTTTACTATGCTGAACCCTTTTGTTCTAAGTGAAGTGGATTCTGTGGCGTACCTATGGACTACAAAAGGTCAATTAATTACTTTCAAGTCCTTATGCAGTTTTTCTTTAAATAACAATAGAACCAAGATTCTCCAGCCTGGACAGGTTAAAACTTACTTTCATCTTGGAGACAGATATTTTAAGGGCATGAACAATTTCTGGAGCATATTCAAAATACACTCAGCTACATAATATATCTTAACTTTTCTAAATATCTGTTTCTTACAATCAGAATTTCTTCAATGCCCAAAATATTAAGATGAAAGTAAATAAATGACTTCTCTTTATTTTTTTTGTGTTTGATATCACTTCTGAATCACATTTCCATGAACCCTGACTATACATTTCAGCCTGGTTGAATTTCTGAAAGACATAAAATCTAGAAAAATGATCCTGAATACATTTTGTGCTGTTTTCTTATCATGCAGATTTCCAACCACTGTAAATCTCACTTTGATATCTACTCTTCTAGAGGAGACCATATGTAAAATGTTAAACTATGGATCAATTTTTTTAAAGTTATTTTAGCTTTAGGCTATTCCTTTAAGCATTTGGAAACAAATTACTACTTGAGTTAGTAATTCTTACTTTGTACATTACATAAACACTACATAGCAAATTAAAGGTAATTAAATGAAAGAATGCATAAGAGCACTAGCAGCATAATGCATGGCCTTGGTAGACTCTAAATATATATACTTATTCCCAATTCTGGCATCAAAAGTGAACTGCATACCTCTCTTTTAAATAGATGGTAGCTGAGAAAAATGAGAGAAAAGAACTTATAATGATGCAAAATATACTGAGCAAGTTTTAAAAAAATCTGATTCTATTTGTCAAAGCACTGATATATTTTAAAACACATCTAATTCTTATCAGAGGAGATTCAATTGAAAATTAGTTTAAAGTCTAAATGACTTTGTAAAACAGCATTCATTCATAATTTATAATGAAAAATTTATTAGATCGTTCTCCTGCTACCACCCAACTTTAATCATTTATTTAACTGATGGCTGCTATTCCCACTAAGGACAATGTAATAATTCAGAATGTTCTGTTTATTCTCCCCTTTCAAAATTAATTACTTTGTTTAAACAATTTCATAATTCTAACCACCCAGCCCCGCATAATTTAAAAAAGTAGTATAGCAGTTAAGTACTTGCTTTTAAGCAATTTCACTTCAATAAAATGTTTATATCCAAAAGAATAACTCATAACAAGAAAAATATTACATGCAAGAAAGGTGTTGACTGCCACAATACTTAAGTTACCAAGTATTTTCACCTTAAATATTCAACAATTAATACACAATTAAGTTTACTGCTAACTTAA
This sequence comes from Sciurus carolinensis, assembly GCF_902686445.1. Classification (NCBI taxonomy): domain Eukaryota; kingdom Metazoa; phylum Chordata; class Mammalia; order Rodentia; family Sciuridae; genus Sciurus; species Sciurus carolinensis. The sequence continues at coordinate 106,699,686 of NC_062216.1, forward strand.
CTTTTCTAATAGGGTTGAAAGTATGCATACTCTACAACCTAGCAATGGCCACTTCTCAGCATATACTCTAGTATGTTATGTATTAAATAAAGCTTATGGTTGTGAAGATGGACTTGGTGTGATAAGGAAGGACAGAGTACCATGTCAATACATTCTACTTTCTCAAGTGAAAAATACATATTCAGATTATGTTGTTTAAGTTCACAATTATGTGGTCACTGAATATAATCATGAAAAGCACTGAATTGAAACCTTCCACTCACCCAGTAATGGTGCTTCTCTACCTGAAGTGATTTTTTTTTTTTTTTTCCTTAAGATGGTGGTAATGTGGATTTAACCCAGAGGTGCTCTACCACTGAGCTATACTCCCAGCTCTTTTTATTTTTATTTTGAGACAGGGTCTCACAAAGTTCTGGAGGTTGGCCTCAAACTTGTGATTTTTCTGCCTCAGCTTCCCAAGTCACTGGGATAACTTAAGGAGTATACCACTGAACCCAGCAGGCAAAATCCTTTCTAAAAGTATTTCATCATAAAATAACCAAGATATAATAAATACAACACATATTAAATCTTTATTTTGGTGGCAGAGAAACATATGCATTTTTACTTCATTAGTCAATGCTCCTGCAAACTTATAGAGAGATTTACCAACCATTTTAACTCAATAAAACTCAAAATACTTTTCCCCAAAATACATTTTCAACTATCCTTAGTCACTTCTTGTCAAGACTGGTTTAAGTTTTAATCTAAGTTAAGAGTTTCTATGTACACTATTATGAATTCAATAAGCATAACAAACTTTTTCTTCCCTTTTCCTAGAACTCAGTCAGAAAGACAGTATAAATAGTTATTTCTCCTTTTCACACTATTAAGGACAATATACGTAAATTCCCAATTATGTAAAATGCAATTATTTCCAATGTATCTAGGGACACTGAAAAATCTGAATGCAATTAATGTTCAAATCATTTTTGAGATACAACTTTTTTTTTACTAATTTTTACACACTGTCAAAATACTAACTCAGAAAGTACAACATGATTAATATGAAGAACAATGAATTTTTATTTAACAATTTATAACAACAGGGTTTATAATGAATATTTCTTTCAAAGTATTTGACCCAAATTGAGTCAATATAACATATCAAAAGTCCTGTTCCTTAATCAGGTACACTCTATGAAGAATCTCAGTATATTTAACCTCAAACTCTGAAATTAATTGATGCTATATTAAAATCAGAAATTAGAAAATTGAATTCTAAATTTACACTGCCCCTTAAATTTTGAGATCTTGGCCAAGTAATAGAACATAAAATCCAAGATTCCTCATCTGTTAAATGAAAAGACACTACTACTATCTGCTCTGGTTAATCCACAAGATGGGTAAAAAGAAATCAAATAACCTATGTGAAGATTCTCTGAAAAATATAAAACAAAAAGCAGACAGAAGTGTTATTAGTAGTAAATAGATGTTATCATACAAAGAGTCAAAAGTAGTCTGATCTATTCTTCCGTAAGGTTAAGGTTTTTTGTTTTTTGTTTTTTTTTTAAGGAATGCACTTAAAATTCCTTAATTGTAAATGAATAAAAAGCTGAATAAAAGAAAATTATAAGAAAATATACTGAGAGAACTTTAATAATACAAGGATATTTGTCCCAAGTACTAGGGAAATTCATTACTGTGAAATAATTTATGAAATGCAGTATCACTCTTTAGATAAAATGAAATCTTGCTCAGGAATTAAAATATAGTATGTATCAACCATGGTTAATTCTGATTCTCAGACTTACCTCTGCCCATTTGAGAATACAGGTCACACAGAAGACATGATTACAACTTTCTGGAAAACCAACTTCCTTCTCTAATAGGCAATTAAGACAAATTGGACATCTATCTGCTTCACTGTACAACAGACCAATGGTAGCAGTATTGTTTTCTTCACCTGTAAAACAACCAAATGTGTTTTTAAGTCCTCTAAAACCAAATAACTTATTTCTATAGTGATATAGCAGAGTACATACTCTATGGGTCCTCCTATTAAAAATAATTAGATCTTAGATAAATAACATACTCCTTAAGTCCAGTAGCCCCAACATTACTTTCTTTTGCATGCATGTGTATTATGTCTATTTCTGTATATATGTGGGAGACTGCTGATAACTGAACCCAGCACCTTGAATATGCTAAGCACATGCACTGGCAATGAACTACACCCCTGCCACTTTATTTTTAATGGGAGAGTAAAAAGAACTTCAATTAGTTTTAATGAATTTTGAACTAAAAATTTAATTAATAATTTAATTTTTAAAATAAAATTCATATGGTTCCAAAATTTAAAAGTAAAAATGGCTATAGTGGCAAATCTCCCACTCAATTTATCTCCACCCATCTAGTTCTATCCAACCAAGTAACAATGGTTAAGTTTCTTCTGTGTCCTTCCAAAGATTTTTTAAGGCATAAAAAAGTAAATCTTGGAACATGTTCTTCCCTATTCTTCACACAAATGCAACAACTATACACATTAGTCTGCTTTTTCTTTTAAACTTATTGATGGATGTAAACTTGTTTTCAGCTTTTGCCTAGGATAAACAACACTATGAACTGCTGACTCAGAGGCAAATGAAAGAAACTCTAAAAGTTAATATAAAAAAATAAATAAAGGAATGGTCAGCTGAAATATGAACAGTGTACAGCAAACATAAGAAAAACTGGGATTATCCTGGCATGACTGTCAATACTACTGCTCAGATCTGGAAACCAAGCATTCCCAGGCAGAAATGATTCTAATACCGAGAGACTCTAGTACTAAGTCAAATGGGAGCTAAACTAAGCCAGCATGAGTCTAAGAAGAAGGAAGTCACATATGAATCCTGTAAAGCATTCCTATATTAGGCAGTCAGGATTCCACAGATTAAATTTATCAAATATCAAATCATAATCAACCATTAACAAATCTAGGAAAATAAGTCACCCTGATTAAGAATCTGCAAAAACAAAAGCAGCAAAAACTAAAATCACTGGTTTCAAAAATCAGAATTGTCAGGTACCATGTAGAATAACTAAACAGCAGATCAGACAAAGAAGAAAAAAGTACTTTTGAACTGGAAGACAAATTTGAAAAACTATCTAGGTTCTAGGAGACAGAAAAGGAAATATAACTAAGCTGGAATTGTAGCTCAGTGGTAGACCACTAGCCGGTCAAGTGTGAGACCCTGGGTTCCATCCTCAGCACCACATAAAGACAAATAAATAAAATAAAGGTATTGTGTCTACAACTTAAAAAAAAAAAAGAAAGAAAGAAAGAAAGAAAGAACAGGAGATATAACCATGAAAGAGGGGCTAAAAAATGAGGTAGAAGGGAGGTCTAACTAATTAAAATCCATAAGAGAATTAAAATACAGAGGCTAAAAAAAAAAAAAGTATATACCTCTTTAGTTTATTTTAACAACAAAACTAAGTAAAATCAAAAAATTTCTCGTGTATTTTGACATGTATACAAATGAATGTTTGGAAACACAAAGTTTTGCTTTCAACAGACAAGCTTTATAAAAACAAAAAAATTACCTTCCATATCTTCATACTCCTGATCTCCCACATTTAGTGTATACACAGTTTTCTTCTTCATTTTTCCTTGGAAGAGAGTTTCCTACAGGATGAATTATAATAGAGAATTTTTACATTTGACTTCTCTCAATAATATTTATTAAAAAATTAATTCTGAACTGCAAGAAATTGCACATAAAAGAACACAGTATAAGCCAAGCCAGTCTGTGAATAATTCAGTATTCTTTTTTATAGTACTTGCAAGCAAAAAAAGCAAACAGTTTTACTGAAAAGAAAAGTCTTAGCTAACTATTAAATAAAGGCTAAATGATAAATTCTATGACAAAACAATCCAAGCATAGGAAAAAGAGATGAATCTGAAATGGAATTTTCAGAGAAATTTAAGGCATTCGTGGAGCAAAATAGTTATAGGGAAATAAAATAGTAATTAGGTAGGCCAATCTGACAAGAATAGTAAGTGAAAGTATGTATATTTGTGTATACTGGAAAAGGATGGGCATATAAACTAAGAATTTCACAGTGAGGGGCAATAAAAGAAAGAAAGCAATGTAAATCAAATAAGACTAGATTACACACAGATCTCTGATGATTGACTAAAAAGCTTAAGATTCAATCTTCCTCTGAAGAGAAGTGGCTGTAGATGTAACTCAGTGGTAGAGCACTTGCCTAGCATGTTCAAGACCCTAAGTTTGATGCCCAGCACTGCAAAAAAGTTAGAGAGAGACAGACAGAGATATAAGTTTATTTTTTTCAAGACTACTATGTTGGGAAAGTATACAATGGATTACAGAATGATTTGCATAGCTAAAGTAACTGAATTAGAAAACCAAGGAATTAAAGAGCAGATGAATAATTGCTGAGATTCTGTAGGCAAATATGGGGAAGGAGTCATGATTATTCTGATCTAGACACTAGGAAAATGGTGATTATATGAGGCAAAAAAAGAGAGAAACATAGGAAAGGAAATTAATTTGGTAGTCAAAGGAAAGAAATTTATGAAGCAAAATTATTTTTAAAAATCAATTCTCAATATTCATTCTTGAAATGATGTAAGATAGATGACTGCAAACAACCATCTGAATACATTTTAGTTATCTAAACAGAAGAAATTTTCCAAATATCAATTGTGATTCTCCTATGTATCTGAAGCAATTTTCCTATTTTCTAAAATAATATACATATGCTAATTTGTACATTAAAGGTATGACTTGCCTAGGAAAATTTCCTGTTTAGTTAAATAAAGAAAATGCAACGTTTCACTCTTCTGGTTACAAAACCAACTGCATAAGAAGAAACTTAGTAATAGATGTTAAGAATAATTTATTTGGGGTTGGGGAATAACTAGGAATTTAACCCAGAGGCATTTTACCACTGAGCTACATCCCCAGCTCTTTTTATTTTAAGACGGGGTCTCATAAATTCCTTAGGGCCTCACTAAATTGCTGACACTGGCTTCAAACTTACAAACCTCCTGCCTCAGCCTCCTGAGCAACTGGGATTACATGCACCACCAAACCCAACAAGATGTAAGAATAATTTAAAGATTGCAGTGATTTAAGGCTCAAAATGAACCAAAAGTAAAGTTACTTTAGAAAAAAAAAAAAAAAAGAGAAATTTAATCCAATCAATCTGCTTTAATAAAAGTAGAACATCAAGCAGACAACTTCTCACTCTTTGCCTACATTTGCAACATCTGTTTTAGTTCTGGTGTTATTCTTTAGAGACAAACAACATGAAGATCAATGTCCAAGGAAGAAGACAAAAATAATGACAGCCTTGGAAACCCTATCATTTTAAGAAAAGTAAAGTCATAAGCCTGAAAAAATAGAAATCTTAAGGAGAATGTTAGCAGTTATCTTAATATAACCTGTCAATGAAGATATTCAACAAAGTCAATGACCTGTTGTGGGTTTTGTTTTAAGATTTACTAAGTGCTGTAGGCAATTCACTAAGTACAGCACTGAACAAAACAGACAAGAAATCCTTGCCTGTACACTCTAGTAAAGGAAAAAAATAAGTAAAATATCTAATATATAGTTGTGTGGACAGACAGTGCTAAGCATTATAGGTAAAGAACAGCAAATGTGAAAGTCCTCAGACAGAGAAACAGCTTTGTTTTTGTTTTGGGTACCAGGGATTAAACTCAGGGGTACTCAACCACTGAGCCACATCCCCAGCCTATTTTGTATTTTATTTAGAGACAGGGTCTCAATGAATTGCTTATCACCTCGCTTTTGCTGAGGCTGGCTTTGAACTCAAGATACTCCTGTCTCAGCCTCCCCATCCACCAGGATCACAGGTGTGCGCCACCTCACATGGCAAGAAGTAGTTTTGTTATGTTCAAGGTACAAGAAACAGGAAAGTGTGATTAGAACAGAATCAAACAAGAAAAGCAGTAGATGAGAATAGAGAGGTAACAGAAGACAAGGTCATACAGCCCTCTCTAAGCTAAAGTAAATACAATGGCTTCTTCTCTAAGTGAGATGGGCCACTAGGCAGTTTTGAGCAGAAGAGGTAGCAAGGGGAAAAGTAGAAGACAGCAAGATTACTCTAATAATCTACAAAAATAGATAGCATGGCTTTGTACCACAGAGGTAGCAAAGAAGCTAGAAAGTGCTCAGACTTCAGATGTGTTTTGAAAATTTGGCCACATGAGAATCTGATGATAGACTGAATGGGAGGTATTTATTAATTTCAAAGGATTTTAATTCAAGCAACTAGACTGCTGAAGTTGCTTACACAGAGATGACTATTAAAAACAATTTTTTTTCAGATAACCATGGTTACTCTCATTGTTATTCCTGCAGAAAGACAGCATCAGTATAATGTAGAAACTTGTTACAACTTCAGGATATCTCAAGTACCATCAAATACATAGTGAATTTGGTTCTGTATTTTAAACTCCGTACAAAATCAATATACATTAAAACCTAAAAAGCAATGCTCTAAACAACTTCTCAACTTAGTTGATTTTAGAGTCATATTGTGCTCCTGTATGACATGTAATTGCATATAATTTTTAATTTGTGTCCTTATCATACTACTAAACCTCCATTATTCTAAATACTAATAAAAAATTTAAATCAATGTGATAAAAATGTCAATCTGGAAATTAACAATATTTTAAAAATTAACAAATTTTCAGAAGATGTAATAGATTATCTGTTATTATTTGTTCTACTTAGTTATACGTGACAGAAGAATGTATTTTGATTCACTGCACACAAATGAAGTACAACTTTTCATTTCTCTAGTTGTACACAATGTTGTGTCACACCATTCGTGTAATCATACATGTACACAGGATAAAATCAACTAAGTTGGGAAGTTGATGTCTGTTTTATTTTACTATCTTTCCTTCCCTGTGCCCTCCCCTCCCTTCATTCCCCTTTGCATAACCCAAAGTTCCTCCTTTACCCCACCACTCCCATTATATATCAGTATATACTTATCAGAGAAAACAACTGACTCTTGGTTTGGGGGGACTGGCTTATCTTGCTTAGCATGATATTCTTCAACTCCATCCATTTACACCTCCAAATGCCATAATTTCATTCTTCTTTAAGGCTGAATAATATTCCACTATGTATATATATACCACAGTTTCTTTATCCATTTATCTATTGAAGGGCATCTAGGTTGGTTCCATAATCTAGCTATTGTGAATTGAGCTGCTGTAAACATTGATTTGGCTGCATCAATGTAGTGTGCTGATTTTAAGTCCTTTGGGTATAGGCCGAAGAGTAGGATAGCTGAATAAAATGGTGGTTCTATTCTGAGTTTCCTAAAGAATCTGCATACTGCTTTCCAGAGTGGCTGCACTAATTTGCAATCCCACCAGCAATGTATGAATGTACCTTTTTCCCCACATCCCCCCAATACAACATTTATTGTTGCTTGTATTCTTGATAATTGCCAGTCTGACTGGAGTGAGATGAAATCTTAAGAGTAGTTTTGATTTGCATTTCACTAATTACTAGAGATGTTGAACACTTTTTCATATATTTGTTGACTGAACATATATCATCTTCTGTGAAGTGTCCACTATTTCCCTAGCCCATTTATTGATTGGGTTATTTGTATTTTTGATATTAAGTTTTTTGAGTTCTTTATAAATTCTGGAGTGTAGTACTCTATCTGCATGTGGTAAAGATTTTTTCCCACTCTGTAGGTTCTCTCTTCACGTTACTGATCGCTTCCTTTGCTGAGAAAAACTTTTTAGTTTGAATCCATTCCATTTATTGATTCTTGATTTTACTGCTAGCACTTTGGAAGTCCTGTTAAGGAAGTCTGGTCTTAAGCTAACATGATAAAGATTTGGGCCTACTTTTTCTTATATTTGGTGCAGGGTCTCTGGTCTCATTCCTAGGTCTTAATCCATTTTGAGTTGAATTTTGTACAGGGTGAGAGACGGGTTTAATTTCACTTTGCCACATATGGATTTCCAGTTTTCCCGCACCATTTGTTGAAGATGCTATCTTTTCTCCAATGTATGTTTTTGGCACCTTTGTGTAGTGTGGGATAACTGTATTTATGTGGGTTTGTCTTCTATTCTATACCATTGGTCTACAAGTCTGTTTTGGTGCCAATACTATACTGTTTTGTTACTACTGCTCTGTAGTAGTTCAAGGCTTGGTATTGTGATGTTTCCTGCTTCACTCTTCCTACTAAGGGTTGCTTTGGCTATTCTGGGTCTCATTTTCCCAAATGAATTTGATGATTGCTATTTCTATTAGGAATGCCATTGGATTTTAATTGGAATTGCACTGAATCTATCTAATGCTTTTGGTAGTATGGTCATTTTGACGATATTAATTCTATCTATTCAAGAGCATGGGAGGTCTTTCCATCTGCTAAGGTCTTCGTCAATTTCTTTTTTTTAGTGTTCCGTAGTTTTCATTGTAGAGGTCTTTCACCTCTTTTGTTAGATTGATTCCCAAGTTTCCTTCTCCTTTTTCTTTTCGTTTTTTTTTTTTTTTTTTTTGAGGCTATTGTCAATGAGGTTGTTTTCCTGATTTCTCTTGCAGTGGATTCATTGCTTATGTATGGAAATGCATTTGATTTATTGGTATTAAAAGCCTGAAAAACAATCCTCTAAACAACTTCCCAACTTAGTTGATTTTAGAGTCATATTGTGCTCCTGTATGATCTATAATTGCATATAATTTTTAATTTGTGTCCATATCATACTATTATATATCCATTATTCTAAATACTAATAAAAATATTTAAATCAATGTGATAAAAATGTCTGTCTGAAAATTAGCACAATATTTTGAAAATCTAAAAAATTTCAAAAGATGTAATAGATTATCTCTTTATACATAATTTGTCTAACCTATGCAATTTTCACATTTTCTCCTTTAAGTATTTAGCATTCATATTTATATATAAATTATATTTTATAATGAATACCGTCTTCTCTAAGTGTCATTCAATAAAGCACATAAGCTTCCCTTCTGTAAAAATATTCTATAAGTTAATTGTAAGTTGAACTGAATTTTCTTTTGATGATCCTAAACTGACTTCAAATAAATTTCAAAGAATAGAAGATCATTTAAAATTTTGGGGGGGTTTCAAGATGGTGGACTAGAGGGCGGCTGCATTTCATGCTGCTCCAGGACACAGGATTCAAAAGAGGAGATAGTGAGAGACTTGGGACCAACTCAAAGCTGCCGGGTGAGTCTCTCCCGTTGGGGAGGCGTCCTGGATGGGGCGGTAGCCCCGGAACGCAGGGAACTTTGTGAAAAGAGTTGCACGGCTAGAGGCCACTCCCCCCACTGGAGCGGTAAACACGGACCACGGGATCATCGTAGAGGAGGCGGCTCAGCACAGCGCTTGGACTCGGAGCAACCACTGGGGCTCTGGGCGGCTGCCTGAGGAGGAGCAGCGTGGCGAGCAGTTTAGATTCAGAGCGATCGCTTCTGAACACCAAGGGGTTGCCCGGAGGAAGAGGAGAAGCTCGGCGGGTCGCTTGGTCTAGGAGTGACTGCATCAGAGCCACAGGCGGTTGCCTGGAGGAGCTGCATGGTGAGCTGTTTGGACTCAGAACGACTGCTTCTAAACACGTGGGGGGCTGCCCAGAGGAAGAAGAAGAACATGGCGGGTCGCTTAGTCTAGGAGTGACTGCATCAGAGCCACAGGCGGTTGCCAGAGGAGGAGCTGCATGGCGACTTGTTTGGACTCAGAACGACCGCTTCTGAACACCGGGAGGTTGCCCGGAGGAAGAGGAGAAGCGCGGCAGGTCGCTTGGTCTAGGAGTGACTGCATCAGAGCCACAGGCGGTTGCCAGAGGAGGAGGTGAGTGGTGAGTTGTTTGGACTCAAAGCAACCACTCCTGAACACCCAGGGGGCTACCCGAGGAGGAGGAGGAACAGGGTGGGTCACTTGGACTCGAAGTGACTGCCTAGGGCTACGGGCGGTTGGCGGGAGGAGGAGACGCGAAGTGAGTTGCTTGAACTCCTAGTGACTGCGTCGGAAACCGGGCGGCTGTCCGGAGGAGGTGTGTGGTGGGTCTCTGGGTCTCGGAGCTATTGTACAGGGCTCCAGGTGGAGGGGCTGCACAGCCAGGCGATTAGGTGCAGAGCAGGGTCCCAAGACCGGCTTCTTGCTGAAGAGCCGCACAGAGACACGCCTAGGGGCGGAGCGAAGTTTCCAGGACTGCGGGCAGATTCTCTGAGGAGAGGCAGCCTAAGGAGACTCGTCTGCGAAGGGTGAGGCTCCCAGGCCCAGGAGGTAGGTCCAGGCCCCTGGGAACGTTGCAGAGGAAGACAGCCCAGCCCAGGCGGTAGTTGTAGATTGAGGGGAACCTCTAGGAGGGGAACTGACCAGCGAGACCTCCCCACTGGGTGAGTCCTCCCTGCCGGGTGAGGTTTTCCCACAAGGACGGTAAAATCAGAGACACAGGAACAAACAGGCCTTGCCTCAGCCTGCAGCCTAGTTCCCCTTTGGATGACCATTGGTCAACAAGTGGAGGCACCTCTGCCCACTATCAGGGAATATACCCCACCTGAGGGTCACCATCCCTAGAGAGGCAGCTTCCTTGTGGAGCACTGCATTATCAACTTCCTCCAAGACTGCAGGCTACTGAAGGATAAGAGGGGATATACTAGCAATCTTCAGGGACATTATAAGTCAATAGAGGAAATCTGCAATATCTTAGCGGTCCACTGATACCTGAACAATATGAGAAAACAAGGGAAGAAAATGCCCCAAACAAATCTAGATGTTACATCAATTAAATCCAACGACAGCATGGCAGAAGAAATGACAGAAAGGGAGTTCAGAATGTACAAAATTAAAATGATGAGGGAAGCAAATGATGAGATGAAAGAGCAAAAGCAGGCACTGAATGATGAGATGAAAGAGCAATTGCAGGCATTGAATGATAGCACCAATCGACAGTTAAAAGAGCAAATACAGGAAGCAAAAGATCATTTCAATAAAGAGTTAGAGATATTAAAAAAAATCCAAATAGAAATCCTTGAAATGAAGGAAACAATAAACCAAATTAAGAACTCCATAGAAAGCACAACCAATAGGATAGAACACCTGGAAGACAGAACCTCAGATACTGAGACAAAATATTTAACCTCAATATTTAACAAAGTTGACCAAACAGAGAAGATGGTAAGAAATCATGAACAGAATCTACAAGAACTATGGGATATCATGAAAAGGCCAAATTTGAGAATTATTGGGATTGAGGAAGGCTTAGAGAAACAAACCAAAGGAATGAACAATCTATTCAATGAAATAATTTCAGAAAATTTCCCAAATCTGAAGAATGAAATGGAAAATCAAGTTCAAGAGGCTTATAGGACTCCAAATACACAAAATTACAACAGACCCACACCAAGGCACATTATAATGAAAATACCTAACATACAAAATAAAGACAGAATTTTAAAGGCTGTGAGAGGAAAGAACCAAATTACATTCAGGGGGAAACCAATACGGATATCAGCAGATTTTTCAATCCAGACCCTAAAAGCTAGAATGGCCTGGAACAACATTTTTCAAGCTCTGAAAGAAAATGGATGCCAACCAAGAATCTTATACCCAGCAAAACTTACCTTCAAATTTGATGATGAAATAAACTCATTCCATGATAAACAAAAGCTAAAAGAATTTACAAAAAGAAAGCCAGCATTACAGAACATTCTCAGCAAAATATTCCATGAGGAAGAGATAAAACACAAAGAAGCAAATCAGCAAAGGGAGGAATTATCCTAAAGGAACTGTCAAATAAAGGAGGAACCAATTTGTGTCAAAAAAATAAACAAATAAATAAAATTTAAAAAATGAACCAAATGACCAGGAATACAAATCATATCTCAATAATAACCCTGAATGTTAATGGCCTGAATTCATCAATCAAAAGACATAGACTGGCAGATTGGATAAAAAAGAAAGATCCAACAATATGTTGCCTGCAAGAGACTCACCTCATAGAAAGAGATATCCATAGACTAAAGGTGAAAGGATAGGGAAAAACATACCATGCACATGGACTCAGCAAAAAAGCTGGAGTATCCATTCTCATTTCAGATAATGTGGCCTTCAAGCCAAAGTTAGTCAGAAGGGATAAAGAAGGACATTTCATACTGCTTAAGGGAACCATAAATCAGCAAGATATAACAATCATAAACATCTATGCCCCAAACAGCGGCTCATCCATGTATGTCAAACAAATCCTTCTCAATTTTAGAAACCAAATAAACCGTAACACAATAATACTAGGTGATTTTAACAGGCCTCTCTCACCACTGGACAGATCTTCCAAACAAAAATTGAACACAGAAACCATAGATCTCAATAACACAATCAATAATTTAGACTTAACAGACATTTACAGAATATACCATCCAACCAAGAGCGAATACACTTTCTTCTCAGCAGCACATGGATCCTTCTCTAAAATAGACCATATATTATGCCACAAAGCTAATGTTAGCAAATACAAGAAGATAGAGACACTACCTTGTATTCTATCAGATCATAATGGATTGAAGTTAGAAATAAATGAAAGAGTAAAAAAAACAGAAATAACTCCAACACCTGGAGATTAAATAAACAATATGCTATTATATGATGAATGGATAACAGAAGATATTAGGAAGGAAATTAAAAAATTCTTAGAGGTAAATGAGAACAAAGAAACATCATATCAAAATCTCTGGGACACTATGAAAGCAGTACTTAGAGGAAAATTTATTTCATGGAGCGCATTCAAAAAAAGAAGTAAAACTCAACAAATAAACAACCTAAAACTACAGCTCAAAGCCCTAGAAAAAGAAGAACAGACCAACACCAAAAGTAGTAGAAGACAGGAAATAGTTAAACTCAGAGCTGAAATCAACAAAATTGAAACAAAAGAAACAATACAAAAAATTGACAAAATAAATAGTTGGTTCTTCGAAAAAATAAACAAAATTGATAAACCTTTAGCCACACTAACAAAGAGAAGATGAGAGAAAACCCAAATTACTAAAATTCGGAATGAACAAGGAAATATCACAACAGACACAACTGAAATACAAAACATAATTAGAAGCTATTTTGAAAATCTATACTCTAACAAAATAGAAAATTTCGAAGACATCAACAGGTTTCTAGAGACACATGAATTGCCTAAACTGAATGAGGAGGACATACACAATTTAAATAGACCAATTTCAAGTAATGAAATAGATGAAGTCATCAAAAGCCTACCAACAAAGAAAAGTCCAGGACCAGATGGGTTTTCAGCCGAGTTCTACAAAACCTTTAAAGAAGAGCTCATTCCAATACTTCTCAAAGTATTCCATAAAATAGAAGAAGAGGGAACCCTCCCAACTCGTTCTATGAAGCCAATATCACCCTGATACCTAAACCAGATAGAGACACATCGAGGAAAGAAAATTTCAGACCAATATCCTTAATGAACATGGACGCAAAAATTCTCAACAAAATTTTAGCAAATCGCATACAAAAACATATTAAAAAGATAGTGCACCATGATCAAGTGGGTTTCATCCCAGGGATGCAAGGTTGGTTCAACATCAGGAAATCAATAAATGTCATTCACCATATCAATAGACTTAAAGTCAAGAATCACATGATTATTTCAATAGATGCAGAAAAAGCATTTGATAAAATACAGCATCCCTTCATGCTCAAAACACTAGAAAAAATAGGGATAGAGGGAACATTCCTTAACATTGCAAAGGCCATCTACGCTAAGCCCATGGCTAATATCATTCTAAATGGTGAAAAACTGAAAGCATTCCCCCCTAAAACTGGAACAAGGCAGGGATGCCCTCTTTCACCACTTCTTTTCAATATCGTCCTTGAAACTCTAGCCAGAGCAATTAGACAGACCATAGAAATTAAAGGGATACGAATAGGAAAAGAAGAACTCAAACTATCCTTGTTTGCTGATGATATGATTATATACTTAGAGGAACCAGGAAATTCCACCAGAAACTTTTAGATCTCATAAGTGAATTCAGTAAAGTAGCGGGATATAAGATCAATGCACATAAATCTAAGGCATTTTTATACATAAGTGATGAATCTTCAGAAAGAGAAATTAGGAAAACTACCCATTCACAATAGCCTCGAAAAAAATAAAATACTTGGGAATCAATCTCACAAAGGAGGTGAAAGACCTCTACAATGAAAACTACAGAACACTAAAGAAAGAAATTCAAGAAAACCTTAGAAGATGGAAAGATCTCCCATGTTCTTGGATAGGCAGAATTAATATTGTCAAAATGGCCATACTACCAAAAGTGCTATACAGATTCAATTCAATTCCAATTAAACTCCCAATGATGTGCCTTCCGGAAATAGAGCACGCAATTATGAAATTCATCTAGGAGAATAAAAAACCCAGAATAGCTAAAGCGATCCTCAGTAGAAACAGTGAAGCAGGGGATATCGCAATACCAGATCTTCAACTCTACTACAAAGCAATAGTAACAAAAATGGCATGGTATTGGTACCAAAATAGAAAGGTGGAACAATGGTACAGAATAGAGGACACGGACACAAACCCAAATAAATACAATTTTCTCATACTAGACAAGGGGCCAAAAATATGCAATGGAGAAAAGATAGCCTCTTCAACAAATGGTGCTGGGAGAATTGGAAATCCACATGCAACAGAATGAAACTAAACCCATATCTCCCACCATGCACGAAACTAAACTCAAAATGGATGTAGGACCTTGGAATCAGACCAGAGACCTTGCATCTTATAGAAGAAAAACTAGGTCCAGATCCTCAACATGTCGGCTTAGGACCAGACTTCCTCAACAGGACTCCCATAGCACAAGAAATAAAAACAAGAATCAATAACTGGGATAGATTCAAACTAAAAAGCTTTCTCTCAGCAAAGGAAACTATCAGCAATGCAAAGAAAGAGCCTACAGAGTGGGAGAAAATCTTTGCCAATCATACTTCAGATAGAGCACTAATCTCCAGAATCTATAAAGAACTCAAAAAACTCTACACCAAGAATGCAAATAATCCAATCGACAAATGGGCTAAGGAAATGAATACACACTTCACAGAAGAAGATCTACAAGCAATCAACAAACATATGGAAAAATGTTCAACATCTCTAGTAATAAGAGAAATGCAAATCAAAACCACCCTAAGATTCCATCTCACCCCAATTAGAATGGCGATTATCAAGAATACAAGCAACAACAGGTGTTGGCGAGGATGTGGGGAGAAAGGTACACTCTTACATTGCTGGTGGGGCTGCAAATTAGTGCAGCCACTCTGTAAGGCAGTGTGGAGACTCCTTAGAAAACTTGGAATGGAACCACCATTTGACCCAGCTATCCCACTCCTTGGCCTATACCCAAAGGACTTAAAATCAGCATATTACAGAGATACAGCCACATCAATGTTCATAGCTGCTCAGTTCACAATAGCCAGATTGTTGAACCAACCTAGATGTCCTTCAATTGATGAATGGATAAAGAAACTGTGGTATATATATACAATGGAATATTACTCAGCCATAAAGAATGATAAAATTATGGCATTTGCAGGCAAATGGATGAAATTGGAGAATATCATGCTAAGTGAGATAAGCCAATCTCAAAAATCCAAAGGACGAATGATATTGCTAATAAGTGGATGATGACACATAATGGGGGGTAGGAGGGGTTAGTGTTAGGGTTAGATTTAGGGTTAGGGAGGGGGGAAGAATGGAGGAAGGAAGGACTGTATAGAGGGAAAAGAGGGGTGGGAGGGGTAGGGGGAAGGGAAAAAAATAACAAAATGAATCAAACAGCATTACCCTATGTAAATTTATGATTACACAAATGGTATGCCTTTACGCCATGTACAGAGAAACAACATGTATCCCATTTGTTTACAATAAAATAAAAAATAAATAAATAAAATTAAAAAAATAAAATTTTGGTAAACTATTTTTCTGATTATTTTAACAATGAATTTTAATCTTTAATATCTTTCCCCAGGCTTTACCTTTCCAAGCTAAAATATCTTTTTAGTCTGTTATGCCTAATATAATGTTCTTACATATTTCTATCTACTACTTATTCTTTTCCATTTCATTGTATGCATTATGTACTATTTCTATTATGTAGTGGAAATAATATTTCAAATATATTCATGCAAAGTCTGGGGGGAATGACCTGATTCTTAAATTTTATAAGAGGCCATTGAAGTTTGAAATTGGGAATGAAAAAAGAAAAAAAGAAACCACTGGTACAAATCAGTTTTTAGGAGACAAACATTAATTTTTTTCTATAAGAACTCTGGAATACATGGAAATAATAATCCTAGGCCAGTCATTCCAGGGCACTCAAATAACAGCAGTGTGTTGAGAAATTTCAATTCTCTAGAATAGTGCTGCCCCAAAAGAAATTACTCTATCAAGCATATGAAATGTGGGTAGTGTCAGGAAATAAATTTCTAATTTTACTGAAGCTTTAATGAATTTAAGTTTCAAAAGCCCAGTGTACTACTGGCCACTATACTAGACACAGGTGATGCACACCTGTAATCCCAGCAGCTGAGGAGGCTGAGGCAGGAGGATCACCAGTTCAAAGAGAGTCTCAGGAACTTAGTGAGGCCCTAAGCAACTCAGCGAAACTCTGTCTCTAAATAAAATATAAAAAAGGGCTGAAGATATGGCTTAATAAAACACCTCAAGGTTCAACCCCTGGTACAAAAAAAAAAAAAAAAAAAAAAAAAAACAGAATTCAATATGTCATCCAACTGGCAGTAAGTTTATATCACTTTTCCCCATCCAGAAACGTCTGGTCTAGGCTTAACAGAGCCTGAAACGTAGAAACTGGGCATTAGTAATGACAGAGAGAACTGCAAAGGAAGAAATCCTTGTAGCACTATCTGAGGAATGAGAAAAGAGTCTCTTAATGCTGAAGAAGAGAGAGGAAAATTGTTTCTTTCCGATCCCCCTTTACTCATTCCTTATGTCCTAAGTCCCCAAGTAATCAAGTAATCCTGTGGTGGTGGAGGCTATAACATAGCAAGAAAGTAAGCTGTTTAAGAATTCCTAGTTCAACCCTCAGCTTTATACATAAATGTAGATTTAACGTAACATAGATACTGAAAACTAAAATATGAGATAAACGCTCATGGAGGTCACATACTGGTTACTGGGTAGTGCACACACTAAGACAATCAGCAGAAACAAACCAAGAACATACAGATGTTAAAGAAATGGGTACACTGGCTACATGAATTATCTAAAGCATAGACAATGATTTCTCAAATTGGGTATTAAAAAAGATTAAATTACTTTTAAATGGAAAGATTTTAAAAATCAGTTGAGCATTAGACGATATAAAGAACCACCAAATGGAAATTTTAGAACTGAAAAATACAGTAACTGAAATAAAAAAACACTACATGGGCTCAATAGCAGAATGGAAATGAAGAGCAAAGAGTCGATGCATTTAAAAAACAGAACAACAGTAATTATTCAATCAAAACAAGAACAAAATATTGAAAATATTACTAGGAAGACTTGGGAACATGTGAAGCAATAAACACCAAAACCCTAATTTTTTTTTTTTTTTTTTTGCGGTGCTGGGGATCGAACCCAGGGCATTGTGCTTGCAAGGCAAGCACTCTACCAACTGAGCTATCTCCCCAGCCCAAACCCTAATATTTATATCTAGACACCAAGGAGAAGAAAATGAGAGTGGTGGTAGCAGTGGTAGTGGAAAAGGAAAAAAAAAAAAAATAGTAAACTGGAAATTTCCCAAAATCTGATAAAATTATATTCAAAAGCTCACAACCCCCAGAAAGAGCAATTTTAATGAAATTTATGCCTGAATACATAGTCAAATTGCTGAAAAAAAGTAATTTTTTTTTAATGCACTACTTATGAGGGAAAGTGAAAGCAAATGATTTAAATGACTGGTAATTTCTCACAGAAACCACATAAGTCAAAGGAAACAGAATAATATCTTTTAAATGCCAAATAGGAAATAACTAAAAACCTAAAAAAAAAAAAAAAAAAAAAAAAAAATCCTCTATCTAGCTAAAATATCCTTCAGGAATCAATGTAAAACTAGACATTCTCAGCTGGAAAATGGTTAAGAGTTCTTTTCCAGCTTTAAAAGAATTACCAAATGAAGATCTTTAGTCAGAGGAAATGGAACACCATGAATGATGGAAGAAAAATAAATAGTAAATATCTGCATAAATTAACTGTTTTCACCTTGAAATTTTTAAAAAGTATGTTTGACAAGAAAAGCAAATATTTGCTGGGACTGTGGCACATACAATCCCAATGAGGCTGAGGCAGGAGGGTCACAGTTCCAAGTTAGCCTTGGTAATTTAGGGAGACACTATCTCAAAATAGAGGGGAAAAAAAGTCAAATGTCCCTGGGTTCAATCCCTAGTACTACAAGGGAAAGGGAGAAAATATTTACAACATTTTCTGGTAAGATATATGTAGATATAATATGAGAAAGAAAGAACAAAGGGACTTAAATGATGGCTAAGATTTCTAGATTTCTACATTTTCACTTCCAGCAGTAAAATACTGATTCTTGGTAGACTGAAAAGTGAAAAATCAAGTATATATATTATAATCCCCAGAGCTATCACTAAAAAAGTATAGTCAAAAGAATAAACTAAAATTTAACACTAAAAAATGTTCAAATAACTGAAAGAAGCTACTGAAGAACAAAAACAGAAGTAACAAACAGAAAATGATAGAGTAATCCTAAATCCAAACATATCAATAGTTAAAATATGAGATACACAGCAAAAACAGTGTAACATTAAACTGCTTGTCAGAAAAGGACTCAATAATCTAAACTACTACCTTAAGAAACTAGGATAAAAAGCAAAATACATGCAAACTAGACAGAAGAAAGAAAAGAGTAGAAATCAATAAAACTGAAAACCGTAAAACAGAGAAAAATCAATGAAACCAAAAGCTCATTCTCTGAAAAGATCAATAAGATTTAAATCTCTAGCAAGACTGATGAAGTAGATAACCTGAATTGCCCTAGAACTATTTAAAGAAATTGAATTTGTAGTTAAATGCCTTCCAAAAAAGAAGCCTCTAGGTCCAGATAATTTCCCTGGTGAATTCTACTAAATATTTAAAGAAGAAATAACACCAAATCAACACAATCTCTTCTAGAAAATGGAAAATGAGCACTTCTCAGCTCATTTTATGAGTCCAGCATTATTCTAATACCAAAAAAGACAAAGACAATAAGAACAAATTTCTATACTAGACTTTATCAAAATTAAAAAAAAAAAAACTGATCTATTCAACTGTACAAGAGAATACAATGTGACAACAGAAAGATACAAACTAGTATTTCACTCTATCATTTGGATGACTCTTAAAGGAATTATACTGACTAGAAGAAGCCAGTCTCAAAAGGTTACATATTATACAATTGCATTTATATGACATTCTTAAAAGGTCAAAACTACAGCAGAACAATGTGCCAGCAGTTACCTGGGTTAGGTGAAGGTATGAATACAAAGATAACATGAGGGAGTCTCTAGAGAGAAACAGAACCACTCTGAATCCTAACTGTGGTGGTGGTGGTAATAAAAATCGATTAAATTTACAAAACTATATACCCAGAAAAAGAATTCCACTATATATTATTTTTCTTAAATTTAAACCCTAATCTGAGAGCAATTATGGACTAGAAAATAAATGAAAGTTTTCAACAAAGATATTTTCTTCATTGACAGCTTCATAGTCGCAAGTCTTTCCAATGGGTCTTACTATCACCAAAACACAGAACTCATCCATATTATATCTATGTAGGTGACTGAGAGGTTATTTGAATTTTCTATCTCCAGTTCTTACATTTTCTATAGCACTGAAAAGCTTAGAGACAAGAATATCTATAACTTGTGGATATAGAAATTAAACACAACAGGAAATAGCTCAGTGGTAAAGGGCTTGCCTAGCATGCCCAAAGCCCTGTTTTATACCCAGCACTGTATGGGAACAGGGACCCAAGTAGAATTCAACACCTCTACCACATGCCAAGTAAGAGTTGTAAAAACAGATCAATTCCGATCCTGTAGTGATGGTATGGAACTGACCAATTCTGCATTATTTGGAAGACATCCACTACAGCTGGCTCCCAGATGGGTTACACTCTTACATAACAGTAAGGACAAATATATCTATAATGCAGGACTTTAATTTAAAAAGGAAAAAAAAAAATGTTTATGTGCCTAGATAGTATACCATAAAAGAGCCTGATAAAGAAATCACAATACAATAGGTTTCCACTATTTCTCTGAATAAGAAACAGTTACAGAATGGTAGCATGTTATATATTTTCCAATAATTTAAATATATTTAACAATTCTTCTCTAATAGCCCCACCCCTACCTAAAATATAGAGGAGTAAATAGAAAAGGTTGATTATATAAACCTCACTTATCCTCAAGATTCTCATCTCCATTTACTAAAGTACAATGACATAACTAATTTAAATGAAAAAGTCAATGAAAATTAAGCCTATGTCTACTACAGACAAAAAGCAAAAGAACAGTGAGATGTTATAGACTCATAAAACCAAAACTCCCAAGAAGACTGAAAGGAGTCACTCGTTGACAAAAGCACTATACCCTCACATCTGGCAAGTAGAATAGCAGGGAGAGAAAAGGCATCCTGAATGAAGAATGGAAGTAGAGGAAGACCTGTAAATTTTTATCCTGTTCTTCTAACCAGAACAGGAAAATTATTGACTATATTTTAACCCTTCATCTACATTCAAAAGACTTCTGAGTCAAAATAGAAATCTCTCTGTATCCACCCATCTCCCAAAAATAAAGAAGGACACAGAAAACACTTAAAAAACAATCTGTCTTGGCTCATTTGTGCCACTGTAGCAAAATACTTGAGACTGGGTAATTTCTAAATAACAGAAATTTACTGCTCACATTACTAGAGGCTGGGAAGTCTAAGATCAAGGCACTGACAGGTTTGGTGTCTGGTTAGGACCCAGTCCCTGCTTCCAAGATAGTTCCTTGTGGTTATATCATCATATAATAAAAGGAACAGAAGGGCAAAAAGGGCCCAGCTAGTTCATTCCAGTTCTTTTATATAGGACTAATTCCGCCCAAGAGGACAGATTCTTCATGACCTAATCAACTCCCAAAAGCTCCATCTCTTAATATTCTTGCATTAGGGATTAAGTTTCAACATGAAATTTGCAGGGGACACAAACATCCAAACCACAGCAAAATCTAAGAATTAAAGGAAAAAATGAAAACAAATGACCACATACAAATGCTTTGGTTAGAGAAAATTGGAATCGATTTCATCTACAACAGGAAAAAAGGAGACAACATTCAAAACATTGCTTCTAAAATTTTACCATTCTTTTTAAACAAAAATATAAAAACCTCACATTATACTTTTAACTCTACAAATGAGGTCTTTTTACAAATACTAAATATTACTGTTTGATTCCCTGACAAATGATCACTTTCTTCCTATCAATCCTTTACAAATTGATCCAAATAACTCACCCTCTTAAGTTACTATCTCAGATGGAGATAAATGCATTTTATTATGCTATGTAAATATATATAGATATATATATCAATGTGTCTTAGATGAGTATTTCACCTAAAATTTAAAGAAGCATTTCACAATCCTACTCCTCTGAATTACAACTATTCTAACCCACATATACATTATTTTACATACTATACAAACTTAAAAAATAATATTCATATATTAGGTAAGTCAGGCATTGATAGACATTAGAATTTTTCCTAAATGTAATCTTACTACAAATACTACAATTGCCTATTATCTGGACTTCTGAGTAAAATTTTCATATCATTTTTAGTTACTACTTTCTAACGAGTCAAAAATAATCTCATTGAACTCTTATAGTACCTTGTCAAGGAGATATTCCATTTACACAACATTAAGTAACCTGCTCAAGGAGTTGGGAACTCATTAGCTCTTTGCCAGGAAATAACACAAATAATATTCTAAGTCACTAGAAATTAGAAGTATTCAGACAATGAGAAGTGGTAACTCTATCCATGATTCAAATAACTGCAAAACTGTTAAGCTAATAACTGCCCCATATATCATTACAATAAAGAGATTCAGCAGCAACCCTCCAAAACAGTGCCCAATGAACAGTTTTAAATGAATTGTGTTTTATGTCTAATAATCACAGCACATATTTATCATGCATAGTTCCGAGGGTATGTGTGCTCTCTCACTCTCCATGTAAGTATGTGTATATGTGCATATATGTCCCTGCATGTGTATATCTCACTATTGTCCCTAGTACTAACTTCATTTTATAGTAATACTATTGACATGGTTCTCCACCTGTAAATCCGCACAGCAAGCCCACTAATCCCCATGGAAAAGCAGCAGTGGAGTTGTGAAGCAGTGGCCCAGGAGGGCTGGAGTGCACGGATGGAGCATGGGCTGTGGCTGTAGGGAGCCCGCCACATAAGAGCCTGAGGCACTGCAAGCCTGAGTCGAGGTGATCCAGGGCCTGCTGACTTGTCACCCTGTGGAGGCCTGGCCAGGCTGGTGGGGACTCCCAATCAGCACAGCCACCACAGCCCAGAATCTCTGAGCATCCATGATCTGCCAACTTCAACTTTCTGCTTCCCCACCAGAGGTGGGAAAATGGAAGTGGCGTAAGCCTGAATAGTATTGCAGGACTAACGAATGCCAGGAGCCAATCCCAGCAACTCGCGGGTTCCCCAAAGGATGGGTGGAGTTGGCACAGAGGAATGACACGAACCCCTGGAAACTTGAAGCAAGTGCTGCTCAGATTTATTTTAGCCCTTCTTTTGTAGTATTAAGTAAAGTAGGATTAAATAAGATACAAGTTACAGAGAAATTACCACAAGATTTGTCATTAACCACACTTTCTAGCAGGTGTCTAACACATAGCAGGTACATTAAGGTCAATTTTTAATATTTACTTAAAATTACTCACATAAGCATATTACAGTGAAAAATATTTTCCTCTTTTCATCCTACTGGCCTCTTACCCTTTGGTGTCAGACCTATTGTCAGCATAATGACTCTATTTTGTTTTAAGCTAATTTTACCGAACTGCTAAGCAAAACATGCACTAATCTTTAGATCATATTATTGTATTTTTTATTTAACCTAAACAAGCTCAGTTAAAACTAAGTTAGGTTATTTACTACCAAACAGTGTGAGTGCTTAATTTTTATCCTACTATTCTTTGTTATTGATTTATCCTCTACCTACTGTAATACACATGCAAGACCCATGCCAGCACAAACTACTCAACCAGTTAACATGCAATGAGGGCATTTGATCCTAAGATAACATTTTTCTAGTTGTTTGTGTATGCTGCCTCTCCGTTCTTTAGTCCTACATTGCCAGGGTGGCTTCTGATGTCCAAGCCTTCGAAGGAAGGACAAACACTGAACATCTGTCCATCCACCATCAACATGAATTATTCACTCACCATTGTACACTCCTGCACAGGGAAGAGGTGGGTCCCCATACTTATTCACTTGTTTCCTTCCTGGTGGACACCACAAATCTCCTAATCTTGCAAGCCAAGTAGGGAGGTCCTAGCACTGCAGGGACAATAAGCCTCCTGTTCTGTTTGTCAGGCTATTTTACTGGTAAAGTAATAACTGGGGCAGGTGTAGGAGCAAGTAATAACTGTAGTTTTCTGAAGAACTCCTCAAACTCTGTACTTTCAGACTTATGTGTGATATTGGTACATTTTTTTAAAGCATTCCTCATCCTTCCCCAAGCTCTCAGACTCACTGAGGTTAAATTCTTATCCCGACAATCCAGGGAATATGATTTGCAGTTGCATAGTTATAAGTATGATAATTACAAGAAAACACCCAATTCCTATGAGAGATGACAACAACAATTTCCTGGAATGGTGGCCTTGCCAAGCCCTTCCCCATGCTCAGACCTTATCAAGCAGCATAGTGGAAATGGTCCCCGCCAAACCAACATCATAGGTACTTTTCTAAACTCTGATTAGCATCAGTTTGAATCAATAGCATGGACCCAAATGCTATATAAACCCCTAGACTAGCACACCCAAATGCTATATAAACCCCTTATCAGGTCCCCTCTCACTCTGTGGGAGTTGTTTCTATTCACATTAAATAAATCTACTCTTACACTCACTCATCTTCCTCGGGAGACAAGAAGCCAGAAAGAAGAACTTGGTGGAGAGCTGCTGGGGTCTGCTTCAAAACTGGAGGGCACAGCCCACCAGTAACAGCTGCAACACATTTCTTGGCTACAAAGGCCTGCAGCTTATGCAGAGCCCACCTGTCAGCAGGAGCAAAGAAACTTCAGTTTTACTGTCATGA
Organism: Sciurus carolinensis; assembly: GCF_902686445.1. Taxonomy (NCBI): domain Eukaryota; kingdom Metazoa; phylum Chordata; class Mammalia; order Rodentia; family Sciuridae; genus Sciurus; species Sciurus carolinensis. The sequence goes on from NC_062216.1 coordinate 106,724,109, forward strand.
ACATCATTTTATAGTAGAAACACACCTAGCAAGTGGTGGAGCTGGAACTGAAATCCAAATAATCTCGCTCCACTGCGCTCTTAACAATGACACTATACTGCCTCTCTAAGAAAAAAATGGTATTTCTAAAGGGTCATAAGTCACTATTATGGTTTGGATAAGTGTGTCCCCCCAAAGATTCATGTGTTGGAGGCTTAATACTCAATGTGGCATTGGAAGATGGAAACTAGTGGGAGATCACTAGGGGTGCTGCCCTCAAAAGAAATTAATGCATTTCTCATGGGATCCCAGTTAGTTCTGAAAAGATGGTTGTTATGAAAGAGCAAACCTAATCCCTGAATTACTCTCTGGTTTCCTACTTCTTCTTGTGATCTCCCCTCTCATATGTACTCCTGTCACTGTGATGTCATCTACCATGAAGTCCTCTACTATAGCCAGGTCAAGGCTGACACCATGACCTAGAACCTCAAGACTGTGAGTTAAATTTTAGGAAGTACATAGAATCAATTATTTCATTATAGTAACAGAAAAAGAACAAATACAGTCATCCAACTCACCCAAACGCCACCTCTTTATGGTATTTAAGTAACTTTAAAGTAACATTTACCTAAGGCCAGTGGTAATAGCAGCTCTTTGTTCCATTCCCTTAGAAGGTTTTCCAAGCTCTTTTAGTACAAAACAAACAAACAAAAGAAAAAACCCTGAAAATAGAATAATTGGATCAAGACAGTCCAGCTCCATCATCTTCCAACTTAATCACCAGTATTCCATCTTCCTTAAAACACAGCAATAGAAAAAACAAACCATGGTAAGAAACCAGTTGTGGGTATGGAGATGTAGCTCATGGTATTGCACTTGTCTAACATGTCTGAGGCCCTGGGTTCAATCCCCAGCACTGCCAAAAACAAAGTAAAGGAGAAAGCCAGGTATTTTTGTTAATTATTTTGGGGGTGCTATGAACTGAGCTAAGGCCTAGTGCTTGCTAGCATGTTTGTTTGTTTGTTTGTTTTTAAGTTGTAGATGGACACAATACTTTTATTTTTATGTAGTGCTTAGGGTAGAATCCAGAGCCTCACATATGCTAGGCAAGCACTCTACTACTGTGATACAACCCCAGCTCCTAGCATGTACTCTTAACACTGAGCTATATAACCAGGACTGTCCAGGTGATTTATAAATCAACAAACAAAGAAATATTGCCTAAGAATATATACTATTAGTTGACTTTTTTCTTTTCTTTTTCTCCCTGGTGTTGGGAATCAAACTCAGGGTCTCATGCATGCTAGGCAAGCACTCTACCACTAAGGTATATCCCCAGGCCCTAATAATTGAGTTTTTAAAGTGCCCAACTCAAACTATAAAATATCTTTAGGGATAGAATGATATTAAGATTCTTTCCTAAATGAGATCTTACTACAAAAGCTACAAACTGTGACTATTTTCTCTTTTTCTTTTTGGGGGATAAGTCCCTCTGAGGACTGAACCAAGAGGAACTATACTACTAAACTATATCCCCAAACTTTTTAATTTTTTTTTATTTTGAAACAGGGTCTAAGTTGTTTAGGGCCTTGCTAAATTACTGAGGCTGGTCTCAAATTAAAAACTCCCCTGCCTGACCCTCCCAAATTGTTGGGATTATAGGCATGTGCCACCATGTCCAGCAGTGAACTACTTTTCAATTGAAATCTCTAACTAATCATTCTTCTTTTGTGTTCACAGTGACTAGCTAGCCTACGCTAATAAATGACTTATTTGACACTACAAAGTAATGTTATTAATAAGTAAGTTATTAATAAGAAAGGGAAAGGGAGAAAACTGAAAATGATAAATTTATTCCTAAAACAAACTACTCTAAATTATTCTCTGCATAATCTTACAAATCTATGCCTAAGAAATAATCCTGGGCTGGGGAGATAGCTCAGCTGGTAGAGTGCTTGCATCGCAAGCACAAGGCCCTGAGTTCGATCCCCAGTACCACAAAAAAAAAAAAGAAAGAAAGAAAGAAACAAAGAAATAATCCTGAAATTAATCCAAATTCCTTAAAGGTATATCAAAATAGTCCCTAAACAAGCAGCCCCTTAAAGCTCTGGAATTCATGACCCCCAAACTAAATATCATTATCCCATTTTCTGAAGGATAAATATTATCTATTCACATTGAACAAATATGTTCTAATTTTTAATCTCATTTTCCCCCAGTTATCCTAATTATAGATTAGTTCTAGGTTGTTCATGTGGCTAGTCCCTAGGTTCACTGGTTTTCAAATTTCTGCAGGTTTTTCATTGTTTTTGTACCAGGGACTGAACTCAGGGGCACTTGGCCACTGAGTCACATCCCCAGCCCTATTTTGTATTTTATTCAGAGACAGGGTCTCATGGAGTTGCTTAATGCCTTGCTATTGCTGAGGCTGACTTTGAACTTGAATTCCTCCTGTCTCAACCTCTCGAGCAGAATTACTCTGTGAGGCCCTGTCTCGAAATAAAATACAAAATAGGGCTGGGGATGTGGTTCAGTGGCCAAGTGACCCTGAGTTCAATCCCTGGTTAAAAAAAAAAAAAAAGAAAATTATTTTCAGACATATTTTAGGATATGGTTTTGAACAAAATAAAGTAGGCCTACCATATCCTATCTCAATTATCTGGACAAAATACTAAAAGAAACTTATCAGAGTATTATGAAATATAAACAAACACAAGCAGAATACAGAGGGAGTAAAAACTTGGAGAACTGAACTATATTGCGTTTTCCTATTTTATTTTTTTCTGTTCTCCAATGACTGTGTCCCATGGGTGGCTACATAGTGGTAGCAGCAGCATAGGTAAGAGTCTGAAAGAAACTCCATTTTTCTGGAACCAGGAAAAGAGAACCCTACAGGTCAGGACTCATGGAAAGGGAGCAGGTAAGAAAGGACTCTTTACTTCTAAGAACCTATACAATTACTGGCTAAGTTATGCATGTATTCACCAAGCACTGGACAGAGCCAAAAAAGTACAGCAAAGGCTTTTAACCAACTACAAACCACTGGATTATATACTTATAATGGGTAAATTGTATGATATGTGAATTATTATACAATAATGAGGAATGGTGGGCTGTACTGAGGCTGAAACTATTAGCCTAAAAGAAAAACAAAATCTGCATTCTGAACCTAATGGGTTGACAGTTTGCTAAAAAGCATTATCACAGGATCCAGAGTTTATACAACATAATATTTTCCAGGATACAGTCCAAAATTACCTGGCATACAAACCACTAGGAAATATGACCAATTCTCAAGAGAAACAACAATAAATAACTGCCAAACCCGAGATAACTCATACATACTGGAATTATCAAGAATTTTAAAACTGCAAGTTGAGTATCATTAGTCTGAAAATCCAAAATCTGAAATGCTCTAAAATCTGAAACTTTGAGCAATAAAATGATGTTGTAAGTGGAAAATTACACATTTGACTTCATGTGACATGTCACAATCAAAATACAGGCACACTAAAAATGATGTATAAAATTACCTCCAGATTATACATGTAAGGTGTATATGAATAAATTTCCTATTTAGACTTGGGTTGGTTTCATCCTCAAAATATCTCATATATGTGCAAATATCCAAAAAAAAAAAAAAAAAAAAAAAAAGAAAGAAAGAAAGAAAGAAAAGAAAAGAAAAGAAAAGAAAAAAATCTGAAATACTTCTAGTCCCAAGCATTTTGGATAAGGAATGCTCAAATTTCGACTATACTCCACAGAGTGGGGGGAGACACTTCTGAAAAAAAAAGGTCAAACTGAAATTCCAACTAGAGAGAGAGTAACTATAAAAAAGATACAGATTTTTTAAAATGATACATTGTCTAAAACAAAGAATAAAAAAGCAAGGCTGGGAGTGTAGCTCAGTTGTGGAACATTAGCCTAACATGCATGAGGCCTTGAGTTTGATCTTGTGGAGGGTGGGGAAGCAAAGAAAGGAATTAGTCAAAACATGAAGCTAAATTATAGAAATGATTTCATCTTTAGAACTCAGAAAAAGAAGGAGGAGGAGGAGGAGGAGAAGAAGAAAAGGAGGAGGAGGAGAAGAGGAGGAGGAAGAGGAGGAAGAGGAGGAGGAGTCGTAGTCTCAAGGTCCAGAAGATAAAACCAAAAGTTCTATTTATGTCATGAGACAGAAATTTGGAACAGAAAAAATACTGGAAGAAATAATATCCAAAACCTCCCAAACTTGGAGAAAGACACAAAATTACAAATGTACAAATCTCACAGAACACCAAATAGGATAAATGCAAAGGTAAGACATGCCAGAGAAATCATAATCAACTTCAGAAAAGCAAAGATAAAGAGAAAAATCCTTAAAGTAGAAAAGCATGACAGAAGAAATTAATGATTCCAGTATTGCAAATTTCTTGTCACAATCAAAGAGTTCAAAAGACAGTGAGTGGGACATCTCTAAAATGAAAAAAGAAAAACAAACAAACAAAAAAACCTGTTAACCCAGAATTTTACATGTAAGAAAGAAATTCAACAAAAATGAAAGTGTTTTAAAGACATTCCAGTTGAGAAAAAATTAAGATAATTTATCACCAGAGACCTACTTTAAAAGATGGACTAAAGGAAGTTCTTCAGGCTGAGGAGAAATAACAGATAAATTCAGAATTTCATTAAAGCACAGCAGTCAGGTGGCTGATGCAGGAGGGTCTCAAGTTCAAAGCCAGTCTCAGCAACTCTAAGCAACTCAGTGAGACCCTGTCTCTTAATAAAATATAAAACAGGGGTGGGGATCTGGCTCAGTGGTCAAGTTCTCCTGAGTTTAATCCCCAGTACCCCCCAAAAAGATATGAAATAAATAGTAAGTAGATTTTCTCCTCTTAACATCTTCTAAAATAAGTATGACTTCTGAAAGAAAATATTACATAATTGGTGGGTCATCATTACAAGTATATGTAATCCTCTGACAACTATTCCATAATGATCACTGCAGTTACAGGGTTTTACATTTACTTTAACTGGTAAAATATTAACTCTAAGTGTCAAATTTATGTATTTACATTATAATTCCCATTGTCAATGGAAATATTTGAGCCATATATGTAAGATATGTAAGTTTAAACTTCTAATACCACATTGAAAGAGTTAAAGAAACAGTTAATTTAGTATATACACTATTAATCCAAAATGTCATTTCAACATATAAGCAATAAAAAACTTAATGAGATATTTTACATTTTCTTGTGAAATCTGGTGTGTATTTTATACTTATACCACATCTCAATTTGAACTAACAACATTTTAAGTGCTCAATAGTCACATATGTAGCTACTGGCCACTTCACAAGAATGGGAAGCCCCAATGCAACCACTAAAAAAAAATACTACAAAGAAATAAGAATCAAAACACCAAAATATAAATTTAAAGTGGAATAATAAAATTTATTCATATAACCCCCAAAAGGCAGAAAATAGGGAACAGAGTAGCATATATTAACTATATATATTAATAATTATATTAATCTAAATAGTTACATTAAATGTGAATGACATGAATAATGTTAACACCAATTAAAAAGATTATCTCCCTCAACCAAGGGGTATGCACTAGGGATGAGAAGTCCCAAAGATGTTGAAAAGGCTCCTTTTCTGAAGTGATTATTTTTCAAAAATTTGACATATGGTTTGTGAATTTACTATATTTCATGCCAAATGTCTCTGACCTTGAAAAACAGAACCAGAAATTTATTTGAATGGAGAATACATCCCAAAACATTCTCCCAAGAATATTAAAGTTAAACTAATGACACAAATTCTGTACTTAAAGTTCAGTAGTTTGAGAAAAAAAAGATTATCAAACCTTTAAGGAAAAAAAAAGACTGAATTATATACCTATCTGTAAGAAATTCACTTTAAAGACAGGTTAAAATAAAAGAATGGGAAGATGTTGCATACAAAGAAAGCTGAAATGGGTATAATAATATTAAATATTTTAGATTTCTTTTAAGGCTTAGTTGAATTTGCTTCCCCTCTCTTCAGTTTTAATTTTATTTAATTCTATGGAAGTTTTGAAACAATATATTTTGTTTCATGCAGTTCCCTCATGTTGTTTATGTTAATGTTGAAGTAACTGTTCCTAAAGTAATATGGTCTAATGCATTACAGTTCCATCTGAAACGATTTTCAGGTGAATGGTAGCGTATGAATTTTCAGCAATTAATATTTATTCCCTATTAAAAGAGTAGTTCTACAGAAACATTTTTCTTAACCTTTTACATACAAAATAGTAATACTGTATAACTAATTAGAACAAATTTTTTAAAAATGTTTTAAAAAGACTGTATATCATTTGTAGGCAGTTGCAGTAATCCTAGAGAATTTTCAAAGTAGTATTGCCTTGGATTCTCTCTTTAATGTTTTTATTTCCAGTTTTGTGTATTTTAAAACTCCTGAACACCTACTGCAATCAGGGTACTGAGCCTTACATTGGTATATAAAGACAGACTTAGTTATTGTACCCCTCTTCCCAGCACAAAAAGTAAAATTGGATAAATAGCATACAGTAGCATAAATGCCAAATGTGAGTGACAATCAAGGAGTTTCTGTGAAATTCCTTGAGAGGAGTAACTGTTGACTGATAAAGAGTAAAAGGAGAAAAATGTAAAATGCAGAAATAATGCATGAGTGCTGTAAGAAAATTTTCAGGACTAATTTAGTCAGAAAGAATTCATTTAAGAATGCAAAAGGAGGTGAGAACAGAGAAACAATTATGGGCCAAATAAAAAGGAACTTTAGTCCAAGGTAGAACCTGTGTTTTATAAAAAGCAGAGAATCCCTAAGGAAAAGTCCACCTATCTTTCATTCACTTGAAAGTGTTTTCTGAAATGTTTAAATGAGTGGTTTTAAAGATAATGCAGCAGCAGAAAGGAAAGGAAAGAAAGTACAGAAAACCAGTTAGGAGAAAATGGAAAGGGCACTGGATGTCAAAAAAGAAGGCCTACATTAATGTTTATAACAGCTCAATTCACAATAGCTAAGCTAGGGAACCAACCTAGGTAATCTTCAAAAGATGAATGGATAAAGAAAATGTGGTACATATACATAATGGAATATTACTCAGTCATAATGAAGAACGAAATTAAGGCATTTGTTGGTAAAAGGATGGAATTGGAGACTGTCATGCTAAGTGAAATAAGCCCAAAACCAAAGGCCAAATGTTTTCTGATATGCAGATGCTGACTCACAATGGAGGAGGGGGACAAGTGGAAGTTCACTGGATTGAATAAGGGGGAAAGGAGGAAAGGGAAGAGGGTTGGGAATGGGAAGACAGTAGAATGAATCAGACATAACTTTCCTGTGTTCATATATGAATACATGACCAGTGTAACTCCACATCATGTACAACCACAAAAACAGGAAATTATAATCCATGTATGAATGATATATCAAAATACATTCTACTGTCATGTATAACTAAAAAAAACAAATGAAAGATTTTTTAAAAAGAAGAAAGCCTGATTAGGACTAAGGGCATAGGCCATGTTTCATCCCCAGACCTAATAGACACATAGTTATCAACAAAACTGGAGCACAGGCTTGTGATAGGGAAAGTACCTACTTTATGCCAGATAATGAATTAAATACTTCAGTATGCCTTGCCACATGTCATTCTCTTTATATTAAGGAGGCACTTTTTAAAAATATTAAAATAACATCCACACTAAACATCAGAACACTGCATTAAAAAGACTGCAAACTTGCTAAACCAGCTAATTTAAGAATATGAAAAGAGATAAAATTAGTTGCTGTTACAACTGGACTTAGGTAAATGTTACTTAAAAATTAAAATAGGTAAGAGCTGGGGGCAGTGGTACATGTCTGCAATCCAAGTGATTCAGGAGGCTGAGGCAGAAGGAAAGCAAGTTTAAGACTAGCCTCAGCAGGTGGTGCAGGCCTGCAATCCCATTGGCTTAGGAGGATGGTGAGTTCAAGGTCAGACTCAGCAACTGAGCAAGGCCCTAAGCAACTCAGTGAGGCCCTGTCTCTAAATTAAATATGGAAAAGGGTTGTAGATGTGACTCAGTGGTTAAGTGCCCCTGGGTTCAATCCCCAGTATCACAAAAGAAAAAAAAAACGACTAGCCTCAGCAATTAAGGGTGCACTTAAACAAGTTAGCGAGGCCCTATCTCAAAATGAAAAAATAATAATAATAATTAAATAAAAAGGACTGGACAATGACTGGCTCAGTAGTAAAATGGCAGGGGATGCATGTAATAATATTGTCACAAGACCAGGTCAGCTTGACTCTTAAACCTGCATATTAAAAAACTGAACTAATTTGTAGCTTACTATCAAAATTAGTACAAAAAGACACAACTAAAAATATGGTTGAGACCAGGTCCCAGTGGCACACACCTGTAATCCCAGAAACTAAAGAGGCTGAGGCAGGAGGATCACCAGTTCAAAGCCAGCCTCAGCAACTTAGCAAAGCCCTAAGGAACTCAGTGAGACCCTATCTCAAAATAAAAAAGGTATGGGAATGTGGCTCAGTGGTTAAGTGCTCCTGGGTTCAATCCTTGGTACCAAAAAAATTGTGTGTGTGTGTGTGTGTGTGTGTGTGTGTGTGTATAATATGTATGGCTGAGAACTTGAAAATGTTAGGGTAAATGGGAAAATAAATTAATTTTGTCAGGGGAATCAAGGGAAGGGAGGAGGGATGAGAATTGGAAACACAGTAGAATGCATTAGACATTACTTTCCTTTGCTCATATATGAATACACAACCAGTGTAACTCCATATCATGTTCAACCACGAGAATGGGATCAAATTGTAATGGGTTGCATCCCATGTATGTTTATGTCAAGACACACCCTACTGTCATGTATACCTAAAAACAAATAACAAAAATTGATGCTGATGTTCTCATTTAAGAAATTACATCTTGATGTTCAGGATAATGAGGTCATACACATGTGGACAGTTAGAATGACACGAAATTGTATTTTGTTTTACTCAATCACATTTGTTCATCTATCAAATGCCACTCAAAAAAAAAAAAAAATGCCCATTAATAGGAAAATGGCTTTTTAAAAATAGTCATTAAAGATAATGAATTGGAGTTCTACTAGATGACTTAGAGAATTTTCAAATGAGGCATTATTGAGTGACAAAAGCAAGATGCACAAAAGCATGTAATACATGAACCTTTCATTAAAAAAACCCACACAAACAAAAATTAATTTTGTCTCATTCCAAATACAGATATCTTAAGTGGGTTTAAATTAAACAGTTGAGAGCATATTTGAACACTAAAATCTATAGTGAAATAATGTTTACAAGAAAGAATAAGCATAATCTTAAAAAAAAAAAAAAAAGTCTGTATACTTCTATTCTGCCCAAACCAGTGAGCAAAATGTCCATATTAGTGATAGTGATGAAGCCCAGAGTGAAGTACTGGAGTAAGATCCTTGTCATGAAGTATTTGTGAACTGTAGAGTCAGAAATACATTGGGTTGGGGCAGGGGGCAATCTGGAGACTAAGGTAGAGTCAAAAAGTTAGATAATATGGAGGAAGGAGAGCAGCAATGGAAGTGAGAATAGGAAAATGGCTATATAAAAGGGATGAGGTAAATTAATTAATTAGTAAGAATGATGGGAGCCAGGTTTCTCCATATAAGAGAAGAAAGTTACAAATCTGTAAAGGGAAAAAACTAGTACAAACCTGTGGAATGAAAGTAATAAAAACCCGGGGTTTTCTATACATAAGTATTAAAAATAGTGTCCAAATCTTGGTTCCTAAATGTCTTTCTACACTACAAGAAACCACTTCTTGAAGGAATGGATAATTCCAGGGCTATGGCAGGAAAAGTACAGGGTACAGTCTGTAACATTTTCTTTTGTCAAAAATTAAGGAAGTACTCAAAGCAAATGAAAAGAAAAGCAGAAACTAGCTTGAAGGGTTTTCACTGGTCAATGCTGGGGACAATTTGAGAATATATAAATATCAAGTTTGATAAGGAATGAACTATTTTAACAAATTCAAAGTACTTTCCCTCAAAACTTATATTAATTACTAAGGGAAAAAAACATCCCTTTACAGTGAGGAAGCTTGTGAGGTCTCATCTTAATCCAGTGATCAAAGTGCACATGACCTGTAATGGGACAAATAAATTGTATACTGACAGGATGAAATGAGAACAACAACATTTCATCTTGTACTTTCACAAGAACACAAACTGAACTAACCATATGAAAACTAACCATATGAACTATGGCAAGCCCAAATTAAGAGTCATTTTACAACAAAACTGACTTGTAATCCTTAAAAAGTATTAAGGTTATGAAAGTCAAGGTAAAACTGAGGGGTTGTTAAAGGAATCTAAAAAATTGTTACAATTAGAACCAGATGCAGTGGCACATACCTATAATCCCAGCAACCTGGGAGGCTGAGGCAGGGGTCACAAATTCCGGCAACTAAGCAAGACCCTATCTCAAAATTTAGAAACAAAAACAACAACAACAAAAAACTAACTTTTTTAAAAGGACTGGGGATGTAACTCTCTGGAAAAGTACCCCTGGGCTCAATCTCAGGTACCAAAAAAAGAAAAAAAAGTTCTTACAATTAAATGCAACACAGAATTCTGAACTGAATTATTTTGTTACAAAATAATTACTGTGGAAACTGGCAAAAGTTGAATGAGGTTTGAGGTTAGATGGTAGTACAAGATTAACTTCCTGGTTTTGATGGTTATGCTATTATTATACAACAGAAAGACCTTGTCCTTGTATTTGTCTGAGGTGATAAGACTGCATCTGCAACTCAATCTCCAATGGTTTAGAGAAAAAAAGTTACTTCAACTGTACTAATGTTTGAGATTGTTCTTCAAAGTTACCTATGAAATTTACATGCCTAAAACTAGCATGTAACCAAAGTAGTACTCTTCAAATGAAGAACATGTATTTTCACTTAAAAAAAAAAATTCTGATTTATTACTTATGAGATTTTCAATGACCTTTGATCTATAACTGCACACTCCAAAAAGGTAACCATTATTCAGTTCCCCAGTTGCACTGGTCACATTTCAAGTGCTCCTAGCCACACTGCTATCAGCTACTGTACTGGTCACTACAGATACAGAGCATTTGCATCATCACAGAAATGTCTACTGGACAGCAATGATCTAGAGGCTGGGAGATCAACTAAAGATTGGTTAGATGGACCTTGGTACAGAAAAGCAAGTGCTGTAACAAAGCATTTAACCTCTCTAGAGTTTCAGATGCATTTCTGCAAAACAGACTAATACACCTAATACCAAAAGCTTATAAAAAAGATCAAATAAAATTTATGTAAAATGTCTACAACAGAGTGATACATAGTAAATATTTGTAAACATTAGCTCTTTTCTGTTGTATGGGCAGATAACTTCTAAACTTCTATATCAGTACTTTTAGAACTCACATCTGTTCATCTATCAGATGTCACTCAGTCATGTTAAGCAATTACAGAAGCACCAGTTTGAAAATAAGCAGCTTACTATTCTAATTGCTCAAACTGTCAATGAGTTCCATGTTGTTATATCCAATGAAAAAATGTTCAGCCCTGACCTTATTCGACTCTCACCAACACGTGACACTACTGACCACATTCCCCTTGAAATACTCTATTCCTTTGGTTACACACCTCCTACTTGTCTGACCTTCACAGTATTCTTTGGGAACTCACATTCTTTCAGAGAACTTTTTAAATTTGAGGCCGCCATGGTTCCATTCTAGGATCTCTCGCCCTCTCTTCCCCACCCCCCAAGCTATATTCCTTCCCTTAGGCAATTACATCCATAATTTACCTACACAGGTAATTCCAATTTTATATTTCCAGCCATGTATAGAACTATACATATGACTACAGCATTTCCATTTGTAGGGCTTGGGATGTAGCTCAGTGGTAGAGTGCTTGCCTAGCATGTATGAGGACCTGGGTTTTATTCCCAGCACCACCAAAAACAAAGGAAGTGTAGAATTTCCATTTGAAAGTTTACTTTGTCAAATCCAGACAAAACCAAAAGAACTTTCACCCTTATTTGGTACCACTATCAATCCAGTTATATGACCCAGGAATCATCTTTGAAATTTCTCTCCGGTACCCTCAGTCTTTCAACTGAGGCTTGATAATCCCAACTTCCACCCACAATTTCATCCTGATTCAAGCACCTTCATCTCTCCCAGACTATTTTCAGAAGCCTCCTAACTAATCTTTCCAGTAATTAATCCACTCTTGCTGCCTCTCCTTTTCAATATATACCAACAGTATCCCAGTTCTACCTACTGGAACTACCAAAAATAAGTCTAATATGGCTTCTAAATGACAACAATTTTAACAATATGTAGTTACCCCACTCTGTTTTCTAAGTATGCTTAGTTCTTTCTATATTTTGATAAAAAGACAGTTTCAAGGTCACAAACTGCCAGACTCCAATTTAAAAAATATGGATCCCTTTCTTAAACATGGTCCACATGCATGGATATCAGTAAATACGCAACACTGAGACCTACATACCTACATTTTCAAATCACAATTGCTAATTTTAATGTTTATAGCTGAACGCTTATTAATCTATAAATATTTATAAATAAGTACATACTACATGTCAGGCATTGCTCGGATGTTCAGAGATAAAACAGTAAGAAAAAGACAAACCTTTCAACTAGAAGTTGCATCAGAGTGAAGAAATAAACTTAAGTTAGTAAATTAACAGTAGTATGTTGGAAAATGATAAAATGCCATAGAGAAAAACTGGCATAAAAAAAGGGAGGAAGCCAGGTGCAGTGGTGCATGTCTGTAACTCCAGCAACTTGGAAGGCTTGAAAGTTGAGACCAACTTGGGCAACTCAAATCCTGTCTCAAAATAAAAATAAGTAAAAGGGCCAGGGATGTGGCTCAGTGGTACCCTGGGTTTGACTGCTGGTATACAGACACATACATACACACACACACAAGGTGGGGAACAGGAAAAGTGGGGAGAAGGGGTTGTCAATTCATACACAGTAGTCAGAGATGATCTTGGTAGCAGAGTAGAAATGTGGCAGAAGAAAGAGTAATGAAATCAGAGAAGAAAAAACTCAAATAATTCTGAATTTTTAAGACCAGGAAGGACTATGGATTTTACTGCGACTGAGAAGGAAAGCTATCTAAGAAGAGAAATGATCGGACATATTTTATCAGGAGCAAACAGTGTTGAAGACATTAGGTCAGAAAACATCATACTGATTTTTTAGGAAGTTATCTTGCAAATGAGAAATGGTGGTGGTAGTGTTACATTTTATATTGAACTTTTATGTTCCTTAACTTAAAAAAAATGCAAAGATAAGTCCTGGGAATGGCTATCGAATGATATGAAACATTTTAATTCTGAGCTCTACTCAGTACTAAGATATTTTTCAGATGCAAGATAAGCTGCAAGGCTGTTATTGTGGAATGAGAATAATAATTTGGGTTTTAAGTTTATTTCACTGGGCAAAGTAAGTGAAGATCCAATTTACATCACTGAAAGATACGATCAGATGCTAAAGCAAAGTTATAATAAGAATTACTATATGACTAACTTTATTTCTTTTATGCCAGTCAGTCTCTTGAATTAAGGTTTCACAACTACCTCACTGATGTACCTAAAACGATAGTGGGTAGTATAACTGCACATTCTTATTACTAAATATGGTATTGATAGTAATCAACAGTATCCTGCAACTGCACTTGATTCATCCTCTCTTTGCTGATTAACAACACAGATTTTCAAGAAAATTGCCTATGCATTGGTTAATGCTCAAAAGAAGATGGGGAAGCTGAGCAACCCCTAGTCTCAATCTTAACCTGTGAATTTCACATTACCAAATGAAGATATTAGAGGGGGAAAATTCACCTTAAAAATTTTCCATGACACATTTGTAAGCAGTTTATTTAAGAACAATTTTACATTGTCTTCTAGTGTTCTTCCCCTTTGACATACTTAAGAATGTCTTGACAGCATGGGTATACTTTAAGCAAACAAATTTTACCCCACTGAAATCTTAAAATGTACCCAAAATTTTCAGACTAGTGTGAAACTAAAAGACTGTTAGTATATTTGCAAGCACTGAAAAATATTATAACTAAAGTGCAGCTACAATAAGAACTGCTAATCTTTTAAAAATTCAGCTGCATAAACACCATATGAATAAATTCGAATTATCTTTAATAGAATAATATAAACAAAGAAATCCAAAGAGTTTCAAAATTTCAATTCTCCTACCCAATCAGTTAAAACCACAATCACATAAACAAAAGGCCTACAAACTTTTCTCAACCGGTTTTAACCAATAATGAAATAGTAAAATTATTAAATCAAATGCCAAAGAAGCAGGAAAGAGAAGGGAATGGTCTGGAAAAAGATTTGATTACACATTAAAATTTTAATAGAATTAGAATAAAATACAAAACCGAAGTTATTTAAGAATGTACTGCGCTCAATATTCTGCTGTTGAAGCAGAATACTCATGAGTTAACTTTTAAAGCAAGAAAATGCATTTATTAATATGCTTTCCCCAAAATTCCGAGTGAAGTCCCCAAGTGAGGGAAAGCATATTAAAAATCTGTACATCAGTTTCCTTAAATATCTTAATTCACTCGTAATAAGGACAAGAATGTTAGTCAAAATGTAATGCAAAGCGAACGAAAACACAGCTCGTAGACACGACTAATAGTACAAAAATATATTGGGGGTATTTTAAAATTCAACATTTTAATCTGTGAATCAGGAGTACTTGTAACGAAGTACTCTAAATCACGTGTCTTCTACAAAAATTTTTCAAAGTATGTGTAGGTGGCAAGACCGCCAGACATCTCTAAGAAATTTCTCAACCAGTTCAAAATTCCTAGGTCTAAGCATGGGCGACTCATTAAGCTTAGTTTCGATCTTCTCTCCCTTCAGTTAGTTGTCAGCCAGACAGCAGGTTTAAAACATGGGGGGTAGGGGTGAAACAGTTTTAGTTCAGGGCATGGGTAAAAGGCTGATGATGTTTAGAAGCCCCAGCTCTTCCCTATTCGCGCACTCGAGAGGTCACAGCGTAGTAAAGTTTGGTTTCACAAGCTGGCTAGGACGCTGGCGACAAAAGCGAAATCCCCCTAGTAAAACAGACACCGGGATCAGGAGCTCCCGGAAGCCCAGCAGGACACGTTGCCACCGCAGGGAGGGGGTGCCTGTGGTGGTTCTAGCGTAGAGCCCCTTCCCGCCACCACCCCCCTCCGTAAGGCCCCGCACGCGGGCGGGGACAGGCTTTGCCAGCTCAGGCAGCAGAGGCGCGTAGGCCACAAGGAGGAAATGGGACAGGGTGCAGACAGTGAGGCGGCGGCGGCCGGAGCAGGGCCTCTCTCGCGGGGGAGCGAGAAGAAAAGAGGGCCCTACCCGAAGCAGCCTCCCCTGCCTGTAGGGGCAGCTCCAACTTTCCTCCAAGCGCAGGACGCCGCCTGGGCCGCGCAAGATTCCGAAACTTTGTCCGCCCTCCCGTCTCCCGGGCCCGCTCCTCCTCTCGGCGCCGGCCCGTGGCTCCCGCCTAGCCCCAGCAGCTACTCAAGCCCATCCATCCCCCGGAGTCGGCCTTTTACCTCAGGCCGAGGTCGAGGCGCTGGTTCAAAGCAGCGGCGGCGGTGGCGGCGACCCCACCGCAGGAAGCTAGATCTCCGTCACTCCGTCGCTAAGTTCCCTTCCGTCCGCTCTGAGGTGTTCCGGGAGTGCTGGGGCGCCGGCTAGGCTGGTCGGGTAGGGAGCCGGCGGCTAAGCAAGGAGCGAACCCGGGCTGCGCTGCTCCGCGCGGCTTGCGCCACCGCTGCTCCCCTTCCCCCAGCCGAGTCTGGCCTCCCTCCCCTCCCTTCTTCACTCGCCTCCCCCCTCCCTCTCTCCACTCCGCTGGGCCGCGCTGCCACAAGTCGGCGCGCTACGGTGACGACGCCAGCGGCTGGACCTGCCACACTCACGCTCGCTCTGGCCCTGCGGGCACGGCCGCAGTACTCAACGGGATCGCAGGGGGGCGCTGACGAACCACCCTTTGCGACGGAGGAACGTGGTGGGCGGAGTCACGTCGCGCGGCCTGTGAGCGGGAGGAAGGGCAGCGCGGAGTGGCGGAGGCTTCTGGGAAACATCCTTCCGGTCCGCCCTCCGCCCACGCCGCGCCGTGTGCGCCTGCGCCGCGTGTGGACCTTGTCCCTGTTTTGACCGCCCTACGGGCTGCGTCTTGGAGGACAATAAAATAAGTTCTTGAAGGACTGACTGGACGTGAAGGGGTTTGCGCGGCAAGTGCACGCCTACCGTAACCTGATATTGAAAAGTGTCTATTGTCTGGCCGTTGAGTTTTCACCCAGCTCCGTAGCCCTGAAATACAGCCATTAGGCAGGTTGAAGTGTCAGCAATAAGCCCCGGGTTCCGCTCCTGGTGGTCATTTACAAAATGCCAGGGGGCGAGGTTGCCCACGGGGCCCGTGGAGCCTAGGGGGTGTTCCCGTGTCCTAATCTCACGTCCCCAGAATTCAACGTGATCGCAGTTAACTTTAAAGGCCTCCACAGATAGTGACTCGTGATTATTTTTCGGTACTTTTGCCAGAGTCTGCGATATGGAACGTTAAGACGCGCTGTGACTCTCCCCGCCGGGTCTTCCTCTTATTTTACCTCCGAAATGTCCTCACAGACTCTCCCTTCTCCCCACAGGAGTCCCCGGTTCCTTAACCTCTTCTTTTCTCTCCTGGAAATGCAGCTAGTTCTTGACTTTTTCTCCCTGCCCTCAGCGACCACCGGCTTGAAGTGATGCGTCCAGTACCCGCGCCATGGTCGCGCTCCTCTCGCTCACACCTCCCGCGGGGCGAGAGGCTTCGCTGCTGGCGGCACTGCGAACTTGGGCCACCCAGGTCCCCGGCGCACCCAGCCTCGCCACTCGCGCGTTTCCCCGTCTGTCTCCTTCTTGCCTTTGCGTGCGCGCTGCTTGCCCAGCTACACTGACCCCTGCCCGGTGCGTCACCTCCCCTCTTGCCGGAGACCCCACCTACCTCTCCCAGTGAAGAGACTTGTGTTGCTCTGTGTGCTGCTCCCCGCACTGTATGCCCCTTCCCTGGCACCCTCATCTATGCACTGTGTTGGGTCAGCTCGGTGCCTTTCTCACTGTGAGGATTGGGACAGTGTCTCTTCATTTTCCTAACAGGACCGGGTACTTAGGAACTTGGTTAATAACTGCTAAAGGAATACATGCATGGAACCTTGACTCCTTCAAACCTTTGAAGTTTTACAATGTATTGTACTTGATATGAAATTTGTAAATTTAGATAGTGTTGCTTTATTTATATTTGAGGAAGCAGTGATCTAGCGAAGTTCAAATACTTTCTTCTGATGGAAGAACAAAATTCCCTGTCACCACCAGAGCAAACAGTACGTTATAAAGAACGTGATAAACCCAATGTGGTGGTGCAGGCCAGTAATCCCAGAGACTGGGGAGGCTGAAGCAGGAAGCTGGCAAGTTTGAGGCCAGCCTCAACAAGTTAGCGAGGACCTAAACAGCTTAGTGAGACCCTGTCTCAAAAATAAAAGGGGCTGGAGATGTGGCTCAGTGGTTAAGAGCCCTGGGTTAAATCCCCAGTACCAAAAAAATAAAAAATATTAAAAGGATGATTGGTAAGAGGATCAGTGAATAAGTGTTCAACTCCTTGTGTAATATAACCAGATCCAGAAGGACTGTTAATGAGTCATCCCACAGAATAAGGGTATAACTTTCATATGTACAATTTCTAGGATTCACCCTAGAGAAGCCTACCTCTAAGAGTAACTTCTGCTGAAAATGTCTAGTGCAACTTTCATCTGCATGTGTTATAAAAGATCTTTTCCTTTCTTTTTCAAAATGTACTTTATCAAAGTTTAATTAAAGCCCAAATGATAGTATTTGCCAAATAGAATACTCTAATCTTTAAGTTGGTGATAATAGCATGGTTTTGACAAAATACCAGATCTTTTTATGTATTTATTCCCTGGCTGATAGTCAATTTTGCACTTCAATTAACAAATAATTACTATATATCTATGGGATATAAGAAAATGTCTCAACACATTGTACATTGTGGAATTGTTAAATCAGGCTAATTAACATACTAACACCTCAAATATTTATGATTTTTTGTTTCATGGTGACAACATTTAAAGCCTCTTTTAGAAATGCAAATTAAAACCACACTGAGATTCCATCTCACTCCAGGCAGAATAGCAGTTATCAAGAATACAAGTAACAATAAATGGTGAGTGTAAGCTCGTGGGTACTGTTAGCAGCCAAATAAAATCGGACAGAAAGTGGCCAAAGCAAGCTTTATTGGAATTGGCTCCAATATTGGAAATTCCCAGCACCACCCCCCTACAGGTCAGTGTAGGGAGCAGGAAAAAATCCCACTGTGGCCCTTGCTGTCCAGGGTTTTTATAGGCCAGAATGGGCGGGGGTCCTGCTGAGTGACCTGTGGAGTTAAGGGTCAATGGAGTTTTCCTCTCCACTTAATTAGTCACCGTTTGGCGCGCTGCCCTTTGTCTCGGTTGCTCCGCTCTCCCTCCTACAGTCTCCCAAATTCCATCCTAACAGTGAGGATGTGGGAGAAAAGGTACACTCATACATTGCTGGTGGGACTGCAAATTGGTGCAACTCTTCTGGAAAGCAGTATGGAGAATCCTCAGAAAACTTGGAATGGAATCACCATTTAACCCAGTTATCCCACTCCTCAGCATATACCCAAAGGACTTAAAATCAGCATACTATAGTGTTGTGGACACATCGATATTTATAGCAGCTCAATTCATAATAGCTAAGCTACAGAACCAACCTAGGTGCCCTTCAACAGATGAATGAATAAAGAAAATGTGGTACACGGTACACATACACAGTGGAATATTAGCCATAAAGAAGAATGAGCCAGGTACTATGGTGCACGTCTGTAATCCCAGCAGCTCAGGAGGCTGAGGCTGAAGGATTGTGAGTTCAAAGCCAACCTCAGCAAAAGTGAGGTGCTAAGCAATTCACTGAGACTCTGTCTTTAAATAAAATACAAAACAGGGCTGGGGATGTGACTCTGTGTTTACATGTTCCTAGGTTCAATCCCCAGTACCCAAAAAGAAGAATGAAATTATGGCATTTGCTGGTAAATGGATGGAACTGGCAACTGTCATGATAAATGAAATGAGTCGATCCCAAAAAAACCAAAGGCCAAATGTCCTCTCTGATATGGGGATGCTAACACACAATAAGGGAGAGAGGAGAAGGAAGAATAAAAGTTCACTGGATTATACAAGGGGGAATGAAGGAAAGAGTGCAGGGATGGGAATAGGAAAGACAGTGCAATGAATCAGACATAACTTTTCCTATGTATATGAATACATGACCACAGTAACTTCGTATCATGTTCAACCACAAGATCCTAATTAATGGGATCCTAATTAGAATAAGTCATACTCATTGTATGTATATGTCAAAATACATTCTATAGTTATATATATCTAACAAGAACAAATTTTAAAAATCCTTTTAGTCATTTGAAATATACATTGTTATTAACAATAGTCACCATGCCGTGTAATAGGTCGCGTAATAGGCCACCAGAATCTCCTCATATCTAACTGAAACTTTGTACCCTTTGGCCACCAAATCTTTTTTCCAATCCATCCTCCTACCCACAAATGTTCTTAATGTTGATTTGCTAGTGGTTCCTACTTTCATATGTAAATAAAAGAGGGTGGTGGTTTGTAATAAACCCTCTCTTGCCTCCCCAGGGGAAAGATCATGTCTATTTCTGTATGTACAGCATTCTCCTTATTATGTTTTATAATGAAGATTTATTATTCTCTTCATTGTTTTAAAGTGCACAATATACTAAAGAAGTATGGAGTTTTATGTCAATAAAAGATGAACTGTAAGATGAAGGAGTAAGGTTAATATAGCAATCATCATAGTCAACATTTTAGATTTCATTATGACCACAAAAAGCACAAATAATATGCATCATAAAATAGACTTCAGTGAATGCACAATTGGTGTGTTGCACTTTTACCAGCCACTTAAAATAACAGTCCTGTCACATGACAACAAAAATTCACAGTGGCATCTTTAAAAGTGAAGGGCAATCAATTATGGATCTTGACAGTTTTTTGAAATAATTGCTATGATTAATTTAACTATTTTAAATAGAATACAAAATAAAATTCAAAATTAAGAAAGGAAATCATGGTATAGAGACCCTGGATTAATACTATTTTGAGTGTCAACTAAAGACCTTTGCAATTTTTAACAAATCCCTTAATGTTTTTTTATTCCTTGGTTTTCATTTAACAGAGGAAGTTTTTATTTTAATGATCTCTGTGGAATTTTTTACAGAACTAAGCATTATGAATTCAAAAGGTATACAGTTTCTCACAAGCAAAAGGTAGCCAAATATACAGTATTCATATGAGAAATAAAAAATAGATGCTATGAGGAAAAGTTATTTTACAAGAACTTTTTAAGTCAGTAATTTATTTCTGTCCTCACAACTTTGAAGCATTTTAATCAGAATAACACTATCTAATTGTTTTCTATATTGAATTAAATTTATTTCAACCATAATCAATTGGATATCTACTGTCTGGGAGCTGCATTGCAGTTTATACTTTTATATATATATATGAACAGTGTCTCAGAAATATTTTAGTGGATTCAGATAAATATAAAAGCAAACTGAAGAAGACTCCATAAAAGAAATTAAGAACAAAGTCTGAGGAGGCAAATGGTATCAAAAAAGGGAGAGAATATAAAGGGAACCAAGGACAGTTTCATATAAGAGATGGTAATCTGAGCAAAATACAGACAGGTATTATTCTAAATTTGAAGACTCCAGTGTGCTCTCAGTTTGGTATCCTATTCCCCACAGCACTTTGTCTACATTTTTACCACCGTCCTCAAGTTTCACTTCCCAAGTTTTTCTCCTACATCTACAAATCTGTCTATGACTGTCTATATCCATGCACACTTGCTTTCCTCCATCACAGAGAAACCTTGTTTAAGGCTTAGCATTCTGCTTGTGCTATAGACTGGGGTTTTTTCAGACTTTGGAATTCATAGACCATTAGCATTCCTAACAATTTGGAAATTGATATAGGGCTGCTACCTTTTTAATCTTGATAAAATAATAGTATAAATTTGTCTAGACCTCTCATCTCTTGTTAGCATAATTTCCTAAAAGAAATGCATTACCAATATAAAAATTGAATTTTAAAAACCTACTCTTTATTTGTACTTCCCTGTAAAAAAGTGAAGTCATCACAGCCCTTGTGCATTTGGGACTCTGCTCTGGAACAAATTCCCTGTATTCCCTTAGGGCCTTGCTCCATGAGTTAGTCTGTCTTCATGTATTTTCAATGACTCCTTTACTGGAGGCTAATTTACCTCCCCTCACTCCAGATCTAAAAATAGTTTAAATCCTAAGACTACTTCTTCATTTTGGTTTCTGTTCACTCTTTTGTAATGGTAACAAGCATTAATTTTAGCAATTCAAACAGAGGGATATAAGATACTCAAGTATATAAAGAAACAGATACTTTTCCTCTCCCTGTTCCAGTCCTGGATAAAACTAATGTTCAAAGATTGATGTTACTTTTAATTAATTTGTGTGTGTGTGTGTGTGTGTGTGTGTGTGTGTGTGTGTATTTCACAGTGCTGGATCAAATCAAGGCCTCTTGCATACTAGTCAAGTGCTCCACTACTGAGCTATGCCCCCAGCCCCTTCCAATGTTTTTAGAAACATACATATAGAACTTTGGGGGTTTGATTTTGTAAATAATCACATCATATTTTTTTGCAATCTTCTTTTTCTTAATGATTTGCTAAAATGTACTAATTAAGTCTGTTCATTTAATTATGCATAATATTATATAGTATTAATGTACTGTATTTTTGAGAATAGGTGTTTGTCCCAATTTTGTGCCATCATAAACAATTCTGGAGTAAGTTCTTACACTTTATCTTTTTAAAATTCTGCAGTTCTTTTCTATAGAATTGATTCTTGAAAGTGAAATTGTTGAGATAAAAGATATGTGCATTTTTTGTTTTACTAGATATTGCCTATAAACTTTACATATGTATGCCACTCACCATCCCTTTCTCCTTTTTCTGATAACAGCACCTCAATTTTCTTTAGATGAATTAGTCTCCTTCTTCTCTTATTCTATGAGTTACAAATGGTAGGGGGTTCTCCGCTGTCTTCTGCATTCGATTTCAACTCAAGACTGGCTAATAAGAATATAGTATCCACTAATTATAGTGTTCAGTAGTTCAGGGATGAGCACATAACTCAATTGAAACCATTCAGAATTAGATCAAGGACTTTTGTTCTCTGCTGGACTTATTCCTTTAAGTATGTAAGTGCTTTTCATGAAAAAAGAACCTTACTGAGAATAACTTACACACAGAGGAAGGCAGAACTAAGACATGAAAAGAGACAGGCATTTAACTAGGCTTGATTCAGTTATGACTAGACTTTCAGTTAAGTGATTTAATAATTAACTCTTTTTATGTTTGTTTGACTCTTCCATTACTTGTGACCAAAGGTGACATGCCAGATTAGCTCTAGAACTACTACAGTTCCCCCTCTAACCTGTGTTGTAGAGTATTTCCCACACCCTTACCATAACTAAAGCATTAATATTTAATTTTTTTAGTCTGATAGTCATCGACTGTTATCACAGTGGTTTTAATGAGTATATCCATGACTACTTGTGGGACTGAATTCTTTTTTTTAATAATTTTGGATTGTTCATAGTCTTTGTATATTTTTGTACTGGGTTGTTTTCAACCTTTCCGATGTTTAAATATGGTCCCTTTTATATTAGAGCTCCTAACTCTTAGTGTTCCATATGTGCGGGTATTATCTTTTAATCATATTTTAATTTTGCTCATGGTGCCTTTTGTCAGAAGATTTTGATATCTATATTGTCAAATCTGTCCATTCACTCTTGTTTAAAAAGCCACTGCAGTTTGGCTATGTCAGGACCATTCCATTGAAACTGCTCTGGAAAACCACCAGTGACCTCTTAATTGCCAAATGCAATGAACTCTGCGTAGTCCTCCCCAAGATGTTGTATTGAGTACCTGTGGTAGACCAGCTCTGTGCTAAGCACTGGTAGCGTGAAGATAAATAAGACACTTGTCTCTACCCTTAAAGAATTTTTCAATTTAGTGAACAAACAAATGAACATAATTTTAATAAGAAATTGATACTGATATTGGGTAATGTTACCAGAACTGTGTCCCCCCCATAATTCATGTGTTGAAGTTGTAAACCCCAGTATATTACCCTATCTGGAGATAGTCTTCAAAAGGTGATTAAGTTAAAACAAACTCTATAGGTAGTTCCTTATCAATAAAACTAGTGTCCTTAGAAGAAGTGTGGGTAAAGACACAGACATGTGCTTTCAGAGGAAAGACCTCTGTGAAGAAAGAAAAAGATGACTAGCTGCACACCAAGAAGAGAAGCCTCAGAAGAAATAACCCTACCAACATCTTGATCCTGGCCTTCCAGCCTACAGAACTGAGAAAATAAATTTCTGTTGTTTAAGCCTTTCACTCACTGGTACTTTTTTACAACAGCCCTAGTAAACTAACACAGTTTGTCTCTATAGCCTCTCTTTTCATTCTTCCCCCTTGAGTATCATTCATATGATTGTGTAGGGCAAGGATTAAAGCACATCATCAACTCCAGGAATGAACCTTGACTGTTTCAAACCATTTAAGGTAATCTTATAATTCTTACTATGGTGAGTGGTTTAGGAAAACCAGACATTCTTTTGGTTATTTTGTGTCAATCAAATTTGAAGAACTGGTGATTCTGAAGACTTTTATTTGTTCTGCAGATAAAACTACTAAACTACTGGTTCTCTTTCTGTTCGGATGATAAGAGAGATGAGTATACACCTGGAATTACTGCAGCTACTCTGTTGTTTAAAAAAAATAGCTTTGGAATGATGCCTCTGAGGAAGGCAGAACAGAAAGATGGTAAAACTGGGTGCTTGTTGACATCAGTAAGCCACTGAATCAAATAGATCATGATATCTGCCTAGTTATGTGAGCTAGTAAATTCCCTTTATTTTATAAGCAATTTTGATTTCTAAAAGATTAGAATACTAAGGGTCTTAAGATTATAGGACACAAAGAGAATGGAACCTATCAGAGGCCAAGTTCCATGAGAAACACTTTGAGATGAAGATTAGGATAAAGACTGTGGAGTACTCTTAGGACCTATCTGTAAAGAAAGTAAAAGAAGCAGGATTAGGTAGAGGAGGAAGTTGAATTGCAATGAAGTCCAACAAAGGCCTCAGCCATTCCTACAGGGAGTCCTGAAGACCGTGTCACCTCACTGACCAATCATTTTGGCTGTGCCTGGAAAGGTGAAGTAGCCCTCTTCAGCAAAGGATAAGTGATGAAGGATTCAACTGAGAGTTGTCAGTCTCTCACATTTTCAGCAGCTGATGGAATGACTACTTCAGTCCTGTGTTTGGGAAAATCTATAATGCACCATGATAGCCACTGTTTCTACCCCCTTATGTATCAGAAATTTTGTTGGGCCTCCAGGAAATAAGATAAACTTATTAGAAGAAAGTTTATGGAAGCTGGACACAGTGGTGCACACCTACAATTCCGGTAACTTGGAAGGCTAAGACCAGAAGATCTCAGGTTCAAGGCCAGCCTCAGCAACTTAGACTCTCAACAACTTAGCAAGACCCTGTCTCAAATTTTTTTTTTTTTTTTTTTTTTTTTTTTTTTTTTTTTTTGCGGTGCTGAGGATTTGAACCTAGGGCCTTGTGCTTGCCAGGCAAGCACTCTACACACTGAGCTATATACCCAGCCCTCAAATGTTTTAAAATAAGTAAGAAGGACTGAGAGTGTAACTCAGTAGTATAGCACCCCTGTACCTAAATTAATTAATTAATTAAATGTTTAAAAAGGTTGCTGAGATTAACTACAACTCCTGAAGCTGCTCTTGGGGCCATAATTGAAACCCATAACCTCCTACCTCTCCCACCCATTCTAGATTCCCTTCACTTCTGGTCTAGATAGCTGCTATGTTCTTATGGTTTGGGTAGCCCAAAAATTCATGTGTTATAATCTATGTCACCATCATGAAGACATTGGGAAGTGAGTGACTGGAATATGATTAGGTCATAACAGTAGAGTCCTTGTGAGTTAAATTAGTGCCCTTATAAAGAGGCCCCAGAGAATTGCCTTGCTTCTGTCATGTGAGGACACAGTAAGAAGGCACCAGGAAGTAGGTCCTCATCAGACACAGTCTATTGATGTCTTGACCTTAAAATTTGCAGCCTCCAAAATTGAGAAATTTTTTTCTGTAATATATAAGCTACCCAGTTTATGGTATTTTGTTATGCCGGCCTGAATAGACTAAGACAGTACCTTACCTAGTGGAATAACTTAGACTCTCTGTACTGAGGGGTCTGAGTCCTTCATCACTAGGCCCTTCTCAGGTTGTGGCTACAGTTCTTGCCCACACACTATCTAAATAGGGAAAGTGAAAACCAAGAGATGCTCAAGTGAGTCATGTGAGTCACCTAGGGGTCAAACATTTTTTCCTGTCCTCATGGTATGACAGCTGCCCTACTGAAGATCAGAGTAAATAACCTTTGCCAGGAGGATAATCTCATCCTTGTCTGCTGGTTTTTTGAAATAGGACTAAAGTGAACAGGCAGCAACTGAGGTTTGGAAATTCTTCCTGTATCTCCTGATGAAAGCATTTTTTCTCTGGTAGCCAAAACCTCTACCTTCTAATGAAAAGAAGGTACAAATTCCACAAATGAGTCACTGGGAATCACAATAAACACTCTACCCTGTATATTTTATCCCTACTTGGGACCCAGTACTACAGAATGAATATTAATTTAGAGTGTGCAGAGTCGTCAAGGATGATACTTCTTCACAAGGTGTCTTTGAGAGTATATCCCCTCAGTTGAATCTTTTAACAGGTCATTGCAATGCTCTATCAGAGTAGCAATTTCTAGGTGGTGTAATATGTTATAAGACCAGTAAATTCTATGGTCATATGCTCATTGCTATACCAACTTCCAGGTCAATGGATCAAACACTTTACACGCCCCATTGGTACTAGCTGAGACCACTCAGGCAGTCCAATTTGGAATATGTTTAAATTCCAGTCAAGAATAATTGATGCTACTCTAGGTAGAGTGTAGGCAACTGGTAGACAACTTTCCACCAAAAAGCTGGTAGTTCTGCTAAAGGAACAATGCCATGGTAGAGGCTAAGCATTGGTGTCCGCTGCCAGTATACTGGATATTTGACAGTTGCAGTAGCTTGTTAATTGGGAGACCACACTAATGGGTCTATGTGTAACTCCTGTTCCCACCCCCATAGCTACTCTTACCACCTGACTGTTGGGCTAACACTAGTATAACCAGTAGCAGAGATTGACTGATGTCATTTGGGCAATTCTTTCCTTGAGGTTGTTTAGTACCTCTTTCTGCAAGGGTTACTCTCTGTTGGGCATTAATATATAAAACAAAATTCGTCCACTTTTATAGGATCATTCACATGCCTCTTTTCCCGACCTCCGTACTTCCCTTCTTTCTCCTTTTAAACTCTGACCAAACCGATGAACCTTCGGTCAGTGCTCACAAGTCAGTGTATAATCCTTTGAGCCGCTTATCCTTCCACACAAAGGAGATGACCAAGTGCATAAGTCAAAGCTCTGCCCACTTAAAGGTGCTCTACTTGCTGCTGTAGTTCAGGGACCACACTCAAGTGACTGCCTGTGGCACTGGGATTTTGGGACTACCACCTTTGGGCAGTAATAGAAGGGCGGGATAAACCAAGAATGAGAATCAAACATCCTTTATTGTACTCAGACCAGGAGTCCATGGGTCTTGAGGACCTCCACGCATTTGTCAGTTCCCTTCTCCACACTTTTCTTTGCCTATATCCATAACCTCATGTCCTCTTCCTCCTCCTCCTCCTCCTGGTTACCTTCTCTCCTTCCCTCCTCTTGTCTCCTTCCTTTCTTATGCCTTTTGCCCCTTTCTCAACTTTTGCCTCTTCCTGGTAATAGATCTTGACCTTCTCCTTCCTCTCCTCTAGGTGACTGTCACTGCCTGGTACTTCCAGGTAATCTTGCAGGCCAGGTATCCCAGGTAAGCAAACTTTTACTGGGCTTCATTCAGATGCCCAACTTTGAGGGCAGTAGATACCACCATCTGATTTTTACTTTATGGTGGGGAGGTATACTGGGGATTTGGGATCCTATTAAATATCTTGAAGCAGCTCATGATGGTTAAGTCTCACTTGGTCTTGGGCAGTATGCTCTAAATGGTTCTGCCAAAAAAAAAAAAAAAAAAAAAAAAGACAGTTATGGGCCAGGGAGTGGTAGGGTTTCAGAAGTGATAGGTGCTGCAGCACAAGTTAGTGTTCATGGTCTTGCCAAAGTCCAAGTACTGTAACTTGTTTCTGTAGAGGTTGAAAGAAACATTGATGTCCTTGCAGTACACGATCAGCACCTTCCTGTTCAGCAGGACATGTTTGGCCATGGTGACCATGAGGCAACCCAGAAGATGACTTTGGCTATCCCATCACCAGAACTTGCCCCTCTGCCATCTTGACAAACACCTGGGAAAGGCAAGGAACTATTTTAAAAATGTATCTAAATCTCCACTGAAGATAGCAGGACCTTGCTCTAGAACCCTAGGGATGTAAAACAGAGTCTTTCCTGTCACACCCCACTAATATAGACTCAAGGCGCCATGGGAAAGAAGGGGAAATGCTCAGGTAATAGACATCTGCACCAGAAACTATCTCACAGAAACAATCTAAGAAATAACTGGCCCTATCTTTAAGACTACTCAGCAACTGACCATGGAACTTCCAACTACGGCCTTAAGAGTAGCTTTACAGGGCTGGGGCTGTAGCTCAGTGGCAGAGCGCTTGCCTAGCATGTTTGAAGCACTGGGTTGGATCCTTAGCACCACATTAAAAATAAACAACAAAAAAAAAGGCATTCTGGCATTCTATCCATCTACAACTACAAAAAAAAAAAAAAAAAAATGCCTGTACTTACCAGAGTTTGCCATCTCCTTCAATCACTGCAAGTGCCTGTGAACTTTTGTAATAACTCACATAGATTTTTCTGTCCTAATAAAATCCTTGACCTTTCCTTTGTCCTCCTGACTTACCAAAGGTTAGACCCATCTGTGTATGAATATCCAGATTGCAAACCTATTCTTTTTTTAATAATAGAAAATGCTATTTATTTGTTCTTTTTAGATATACTTGACAGTAGAGCATGCAAACCTATTATTCTTAATTCACAAATAATAAATTTCTTTATTGGAGATTCATCTCTGCATTTTTTGTTTGACTTTATAGGGTTTCTGTTGTGATTCTTCCTTTGGGGCTTGCCATAAATATTTAAATTTTTACCAAAAACAAAAATATTCAAATACAGATGATCCCTAATTTATGATGATTTGAGTTATGATGATACCCATTCAGTAGAAAGTTGTATTTTGACTTTTGAGCTTTTCTTGTGTTACTGATAGTGATATGATATACTTTCATTATACTGTGCAGTGGCAGTGTGTCACAGCTCCAATCAATCATAAGATCATAAGAGTGCATAACTGATTCAGTCCCGTATACTGTATTGCTAAACTATATTTGGTAGCTTAGATATATTAAGTGCATTTTTTTACGGTGCTGGGAATCAAACCCAGGGCCTCATGCATGCTAAGCAAGCACTCTATCACTGAGCTACATCCCCAGCCCTAAATGCATTTTTATTTACAATATCTTCAATTTATGTTAGGTTTATTAGGATGTAAACCCCATCATAAATTGTCCAGCAAACATCTTTTAGACCTTTTACTCTGTTTACATAATATAACTAGCTATATATTTGCTATTTTACAACTTGGTTTTTGGTACATCAATATATCAGTGAATCTAGACATATATTACACCTTTGGCTATACCATAAATTAACCAGTTTACTATGGGTCAGTTAAGTGTGTGGTACTGCCCTCTAGAGTGTGTTTTGTGTCCAGATTATTTACATGAAGAAATGCATATTTTGTTATAAATTATTTACTTTTTATTTTTCTTTTAACTATAATTTAGGTGTATTTTGTTGTAGGAATCTGTCATTTTGAGACTGTAGAGAAGATATTACAAAATTATTATAACAAAAGGACCAAGTCAGTTAGGATTGAGAAGTGTTACTTGTACATAGACACAGAATATTTTCCATTTTCAATATTATTAAAAATGCTCTGATGAACATCTTTGTACATTCATTCTTTGGAGTGGGTAGCAAACCCACTCCCTAGAAAGGTCAAAGGGTATACATGTTTAAATTTTTGACAAATTGTACCTATTTATCCAGACACCAACAGAGCATGAGAATACTAGTTGCCTCAAACACTCACCAACAATAATGTAACCTTGATGGATATAGTCAATCTTCCTTTAAAAGATGGATAAAAGTCCATGGTGGATGACTGTAATTCCAGTGACTCAGGAGGCTGAGGCAGGAGGATCGCAAGTTTGAGGCCAGCCTCAGCAAGTTATAAAGACCCTAAGCAACTTAGCAAGACCCTGTCTCACAATAAAAAATAAATAAATAAAAGGGTTGGGATGTGGCTCAGTGACTCAGTGGCCCCTTGATTCAATACCTGGTGTGTGTGTGTGTGTGTGTGTGTGTGTGTGTGTGTGTGTGAGAGAGAGAGAGAGAGAGAGAGAGAGAGAGAGAGAGAGAGAGAGAGATTGAGAGAGAGAGAGAAGATTTTCTTAAAACTTCTTTTTATGTCCTAAGGTAAATCTAGAGTGCTTTCTAAAAGTTCTAAAAATTTACTTACCCAGGCATTTCTGAGTTTATTTTATGATTTAAATCAATTTTTCTTTTTTTTTCTATTTTTAAAAAAATAGTTATATTGAGTAAGATATGTTGCACACAGTACACAACTAACCCATTAACTGTGTACAATTCAATGGGTTTTGGTATATTCACAATTTTGCAACCATTAGCACAATCAACTTTAAAACATTTTGTCATCAACCCCCTGATAGCAATCTCTTCCCCATTTTCCTTCAATCCTCCAGTCCTAGGCAACCATTCATGTACTTTCTAGGTGGATTTGTCTGTTCTGGGCACTTCATATAAGTAGAATCATAAAATATATAGGCTTTAGTCATTGGCTTCTTTCACTTAGGATAACATTTTAAAGATTCATCTTGTAGCATGTAGCACTACTTCTTTCCTTTAATCGTAGACTAATATCCATTTATACATGTACCACATTTTTTTATTTATTAATCAATTGATGGCCATTTAGGCTATATCCACTTTTTGGCCATTATGAATAATATTGTTAACATTGATGTTCAAGTTTTATGGACGAATGTTTTCATTTCTCTTGAGTATATATCTATTTCTAGGAGTGGAATTTCTGGGTCACATGGTAACTCTGTCTCACTTATTGAAGAACTGTCAAACTGATTTCCAAACAGATGCACCATTTGGCATTCCAGCAGTGTATAAAGGTTCCAATTTCTTTGTGCTATCAATAACAGTGGTATTTGTGATTATGATTGATTACATCCATTCTATTGAATGCAAATTGGTATCCCATTGTGGTTTTAATTTGCTCTTCCCTGGTAGTTAATGATGTTGAACATCTTTTCATGTACTTATTGGTCTTCTGTATATCGTCTTTGGAAAAATGTCTACTTAGAACACTGGCCCAGTTTTTTTTTTTTTTTCTTTTTCTTTTTTTTCGGTACTGGGGATCGAACTCAGGGCCTTGTGCTTGTGAGGCAAGCACTCTACCAACTGAGCTATCTCCCCAGCCCTGGTCCAGTTTTAATTGGGCTGTTTGGGTTTTTATTACTGAGTTGTAATAATTATTAGTGTATTCCACATATATCAGGTATATACTTTTGAAATTATTTTCTCCCATTCCATGAATTGTGTTCACTTTTTACTGGTGTCCTTTGAAGCACAGATGCATTTAGTTTTGATGTTGCCCAATTTATCTATTTTTTCTTGTGCTTTGTTTTAGCTATTGCCTAACCCAAGGCCCCAAAGACTTATGACTATGTTTTCTTTCATGAAATCAATAGTGTTAGTTCGGACATTCAGGTTTTTTAACATATTTTAATTGTGCATATAATTGTACATATGAGATTCATTGTTAAATATTTATATATGCATACAGTATAACACTATAATTTGGACAATATCATTCCCCTGTATTTCCCCTTTTCTTCCCCTCCTCCCTCTCCCCTACCCTAAGTCCCTTTTCTCTACTCTACTGATCTTCTTTCGAATTTCATGCTCTATTAATTTTTGTGTATGTATAAATTTTATGCATATGCAACTTCAATCTTTTGCATGTGAATATACAGTTGTCTCTACATCATTGCTGAAAAAAATTATCCTTTCCCCACTGAATAGTAATGGAATTCTTGTCAAAAATCATATTCATGAATATGAGAATTTATGTCAGTATCTTACCAATTTTATCATTATTATAGTTTTATAGCAAATTTTGAAATTGTTACATATTAATCATTTAACTTTATTCTTTTCAATTTTTTTTTTGTGTGTGGTGCTGGGGATTAGAACTCAGGGCCCTGTTCTTGCAAAGCAAGCACTTTACCAACTGAGCTATATCCCCAGCCCAATATTGTTTTGTTTATTCTAGGTCCCATGACTTTTCATATGAACTTTAGGATTCATTTGTAAATGTCTGCAAAGAAGCCAAATGGGATTCTGATAGTGTTCAGACTGAATCTCTGTACATTGCTTGGCATTTTAGTGGTATTAAGTCTTCCAATCCAGTACATTACATGTCTTTCCATTTACTTAGATTTCCTTTTTTTTATGATGGAATAACAGTCCATATACCACAATTTATTTATTCATTCATCCATTTGTGGGCGAATAGGTGGATTGAAATTCTGGCTGTGGTGAACAGTACTGCAGTATATATGGAAGCATGCATATCTCCTTTTTTTATTTTGATTCATTGTACACAAATGGGATACAACTTTCGTTTCTCTGGCTGTACATGACGTAGAGTCACACTGTTTGTGTAATTATACATGTACATAGGGTAATAATATTTGTCTCATTCTATTATCTTTCCTTCCCCACACCCCTCCCCACCCCTTATTTTCCTCTATACAATCCATCCTTCCTCCATTCTTGCCACCCCCTTTTATGTATCATCATTCACTAATCAGAGAAAACAATTGGCCTTTGGCTTTTTGAGATTGGCTTATTTCACTTAGCATGATATTCTCCAACTCCATCCTATTTACCTGGCAATGGCATAATTTTATTCTTCTTTATGACTGAATAATATTCCATCATGTATATATACCATAGGTTTCTTTATCCATTCATCTATTGAAGGGCATCTAGGTTGGTTCACAATCTAGTTATTGTGAATTGAGCTACTATGAACATTGATGTGGCTGTGTTACTGTATTATGCTGATTTTAAGTCCTTTGGGTATAGGCCAAAGAGTGGGATAGCTGGGTCAAATGGTGGTTCCATTCCAAGTTTCCTGAGGAATCTCCATACTGCTTTCCAGAGTGGCTGCACCAATTTGCAGTCCCACCAGCAATATATGAGTGTACCTTTATCCCCACATCACCAACACCTATTGTTGCTTATATTCTTGATAATAGACATTCTTTTTTAAAAAGCATTCTTTTTTTAACCTTTATTTGTTTATTTATTTTTATGTGGTGCTGAGAATTGAACCCAGGGCTTCACACATGCTAGGCAAGCACTCTACCACTTAGCTACAACCACAACCTCGATAATAGACACTCTAATTGAGATGGAATCTTAGGGTAGTTTTGATTTGCATTTCTTATTACTAGAGATATTGAACATTTTTTCATATATCTGTTGATTGCTTGTAGATCTTCCTCTGTGAAGTATCTGCTCATTTCCTTAGCCCATTTATTGATTGGGTTATTTGTATTCTTGGTGTAAAGTTTTTTGAGTTCTTTATAGATTCTGGAGATTAGTGCTCTATCTGAAGTGCATTTGGCAAAGATTTTTCTCCCACTCTGTAGGCTCTCTCTTCACATTGTTGATTGTTGCCCTTGCTGAGAAAAGCTTTTTAGTTTGAATCTATCCCAATTATTGATTCCTGCTTTTATTTCATGTGCTTTGGGAGTCATGTTAAGGAAGTCTGGTCCTATGCTGACATGAAGAAGATTTGGACCTACTTTTTCTTTTATTAGGTGCAGGGTCTCTAATTCCTAGATCCTTGATCCATTTTGAATTGATTTTTGTGCAGGGTGAGAGATAGGGTTTCAGTTTCATTTTGCTGCATATGTATTTCAGTTTTCCCAGCACTATTTGTTCAAGAGGCTCTCTTTTCTCCCTTAAATGTTTTTGGCTCCTTTGTCTAGTATGAGATTACTGTATTTATGTGGGTTTGTCTCTGTGTCCTCTAGTCTGTACCATTGGTTTATCTGTCTATTTTGGTGCCAATACCATGCTGTTTTTGTTACTATTTCTCTGTAGTATAGTTGAAGCTCTGGTACTGTGATACCACCTGCATTGCTCTTCCTGCTAAGGATGGCTTTGGCTATTCCGAGTCTCTTATTTATCCAAATGAATTTCATGATTGCTTTCTCTATTTCTATAAGATACATCATTGGGATTTTAATTGGAATTGCATTGAATCTGTATAGCACTTTTGGTAGTATGGTCATTTTGACAATATTAATTCTGCCTATCCAAGAACATGGGAGATCTTTCCATCTTCTAAAGTTTTCTTTAATCTCTTTTTTTTGTGTTCTATAGTTCTCATTGTAGAGGTCTTTCACCTCTTTTGTTAGATTGGTTTCCAAGTATTTTACTTTATTTTTTTGAGGCTATTGTGAATGGGGTAGTTTCCCTATTTCTCTTTCAGAGGATTCATCATTCATGAATAAAAATGCATTAGATTTATGAGTATTGATTTTATATCCTGCTACTTTGCTGAATTCATTTATGTGTTCTACTGGTGGAACTTTTTGGATCCTCTAACTATAGAATCATGTCTATTGGGGGCTATGCCATGCAGATGGCGCCGGGATGGCGCCTGGCAGCCAGTCAGAGGTTGCTTTGATCACATCGCGGTGAGGAGGTTGATTAACATAAGCACACCCAGGTGATTTGTCATTGGCCGTATCCAATTAAGCGTGCACAGGTGTTCCCGAGTGCTCCTGATCGTGCCTGCTCCTTTTGACCTTTACCATTATTGGGCAGCTAGCTCCTCGCCTAATCTTTGCATAATTGGCGTCAGCCCTACCCTTCACCTCCTGGGGGGGATATAAGCCGGCTCTCCTTGAGCGCCTGGGTTGAAGGTTCGAGGTTCGAAGTTCGAGGCCCCATGTTCGAGGTGGGAGGTTCCAGGTTGGAGATTCCAGTTCCCGGGTTTCCTGAATCTACGATAAACCGTTCCGAATTCAAGAGCCTCACTACTCTTTTGTCTCCCGCCAAATTGACTCCACTGGACGGCGTCACATGTCATCAACAAATAGTGATAGTTTGAGTTCTTCTTTTCCTATTTGTATCCCTTTAAATTCTTTGATCTAATTGCTCTGGCTAGAGTTTCAAGGACAATGTTAAATAGAAGTGGTGAAAGAGGGCATCCTTGCCTTGTTCCAGTTTTTAGGGGGAATGCTTTCAGTTTTTCTCCATTTATAATGATGTTGGCTATGGCTTAGCATAGATAGACTTTACAATGTTGAGGTATGTTCCTACTATCCCTATTTTTTCCAGTGTTTTGAGCATGAAGAGGTGCTGTATTTTATTAAATGCTTTATCCGCATCTATTGAAATAATCATGTGATTCTTAACTTTAAGTCTGTTGATGTGGTGAATTACATTTATTGATTTCCAGATGTTGAACCAATCTTGCATCCCTGGGATGAAACCCACTTGACCATGGTGCACAATCTTTTAAATATGTTTTTGTATGCGATTTGCTAAAATTTTGTTGATTTTTGCATCTATTTCATTAGGGATATTGGACTGAAGTTTTCTTTCCTTGATGTGTCTTTTTCTGGTTTTTGTATCAGGATGATACTAGCTTCATAGAATGAGTTTTGAAGAGTTCCCTCCTTTTCAATACTTTGAGGAATATTGGAATGTGTTCTTTTTTGAAGGTCTTATAGAACTTGTTTGAGAATCCATCTGGTCCTGAACTTTTCTTGGTTGGTAGGCTTTTGATGACTTCTTCTATTTCATTACTTGAAATTGATCTGTTTAAATTGTGTATGTCCTCAAGATTCCATTTGGGTGAATCGTATGTCTCTAGAAACCTGTTGATGTCTTCAAGATTTTCTATTTTGTTGGAGTGTAGATTTTCAAAATAGCTTGTAATTATGTTTTGTATTTCAATAGTATCTGTCGTGATATTTTCTTTTTCATCATGATTTTAATTTGAGTTTTCTCTCTCTTCTTTGTTTTTGTGACTAAAGGTTTATCAATTTTGTATATTTTTTCAAAGAACCATCTTTTTTTGTCAATTTTTTGATTGTTTCTTTTATTTAAACTTCATTGATTTCAGCTCTGATTTTAATTATTTCCTGTCTTCTACTATTTTGGTTTGATCTGTTCTTCTTTTTCTAGGGCTTTGAGCTTTAATGTTAGGTCATTTATTTGTTGATTTTTTTCTTCGTTTACTGAATGTGCTCCATGCAATGAATTTTCCTCTTAGTACTGCTTTCATAGCATCCCAGAGATTTTGATACATTGTATTGTTGTTCTCGTTTACCTCTAAGAATTTTTTTATCTCCTCCCTGATGTCTTCTGCTATCCATGCATCATTCAATAGCATAGTATTTAGTCTCCAGGTGTTGGAGTAGTTTCTGTTTTTTATTTTGTCATTAATTTCTAATTTAATTTCATTATGATCTGATAGAATACAAGGTAGTATCTCTATCTTCTTGTATTTGCTAACAGTAGCTTTGTGGCATAATATATGGTCTATTTTAGAGAAGGATCCATGTGCTGCTGGGAAGAAAGTGTATTCACGTGTTGATGGATGGAGTATTCTATATATGTCTGTTATGTATAAATTATTGATTGTGTTTTTGAGTTCTATCCTTTCTTTGTTCAATTTTTGTTTGGATGATCTGTCCAATGGTGAGAGAGATGTGTTAAAATCACCTAGTATTATGTGTCATGGTCTATTTGGTTCGTGGAATTGAGAAGGATTTGTTTGATGTACATGAATATGCCATTGTTTGGGGCATAAATATTTATGATTGTCATGTTTTGCTGATTTATGCTTCCCTTAAGCAGTATGAAATGTCCTTCTTTATCCCTTCTGACTAACTTTGTCTTGAAGTCTGCTTTATCTGATATGAGGATGAAAACCCCCACTTTTTTACTGAGTCCGTGTGTGTGATATGTTTTTTCCCATCCTTATTTTTGATTTTTAACTTGATTTGGTTTCTCCTTTAATTGCTGTTCCTTTAGGATAGATCCTCCCTTTGCTGACTTGCATTGCTTTTTTTCATTTCTTCCTCATGGAATATTTTGCTGAGAATGTTCTGTAGTGAAGGCTTTCTACTTGTAAATTCTTTTAGTTTTTGTTTATCATAGGAGCATTTTTTTTTTTTTAACATCAAATCTGAAGGTATGCTTTGCTGTGTATAAGATTCTTGGTTGGCATCCATTTTCAGAGCTTGAAATGTGTTGTTCCAGGCCCTTCTAGCTTTTATGATCCAGGCTGAGAAGTCTGCTTATATCCATATTGTTTTCCCTGTATATGTAATCTGATGATTTTCTCTCGTAGCCTTTAAAATTCTTTCTTTATTTTGTATGTTAAGAGTTTTCATTTTAATGTGCCTTGGTGTGGATCTATTGTAATTTAGTACATTTGGTGTCCTATAAACCTCTTGTATTTGATTTTTCCATTTCATTCTTCATCTTTGGGAAATTTTCTGACATTATTTCATTTAATAGATTATTCATTCCTTTGGTTTGTATCTCTGTAGCTCCCTCAATCCCAATAATTCTTAAATTTTATCTTTTCATGATATCCCATAATTCTTGGAGGTTCCATTCATGATTTCTTACCATCTTTTCTGTTCGGCCAACTTTGTTTTCAAGATTAAATATTTTGTCTTCATTGTCTGAGGTTCTGTCTTCAAAGTGATCTAGTCTGGTCTTTACACTTTTTATTGAGTATTTAATTTAGTTTATTGTTTCCTTCATTTCAAGGATTTCTTTTTTTTGTTTTTTCAGAATCTCTATCTCTTTATTGAAATGATCTTTTGCTTCCTACATTTGCCCTTCTAACTGTTTATTCATGTGATCATTCATTACCTGCATTTGCTCTTATCCTTTGCTTCTCAGATCATTTTAATTGTGTACATTCTGAACTCCCTTTCTGACATTTCTTCTGACGTACTGTCATTGGATTCTATTGCTGTAGCAGCTAGGTTTGTTTGGGACACTTTCTTCCCCTGTTTTTTCATGTTGTTCCTGTATCTTCCCCTCTAGCAGTGGGAATCAGAGGTATTACAGTTTTCCCCGTATAGACTTATAGTGTCCCTGCAGGTTTCCAAAACCTCATCTTAAAGTGGAAGATCAATATTAGCAGCACACAAAGCAAATAGTATGCATCCTTAACCAGATAGTTCCTATTATGATATTAACCATATTATCTTAATAAACAGAGATGATGAGTTCAATTATTATCTATAGCATAAACAATGGGTTTGCAATAAGGATCACAATTTCTAATGGTGGACAGAGAGGATGGGGAGAGGTGTAGGATGTAATGTTAATGAGATAAGAAGTGAGTCTATAGAGGTACTACATCATAGGAATAATGAAAGTGGAATTAAAAGAAATTCGTTGTTAGCATGAGAAAAGGGAGAGTCTCCAAGGAAACAGATAGAAAAGAGAAAAATAGAGTGACAAAAATAATAAAAAGTAGGAGTAATAGTAGGTATAATAGGAATAATCATAATACTACTACTAATAAAAAAAATTCTACAATAAAACTATACTATACTGTTCAAACCTCCTAGTCTTCAGTATTCTGATGCTTGAGAGGTACTTGATAATGTGGTGTCCCAAGAAGGGAGCTGCCTCACTAGGGATGGTGGCCTCCATTGGGAATAATCCATGATAGTGGGCAGAGGTGACCCCACACATGAATAGATGGTCAGCCACAGCACAGGCACTGGGCCTGGGTGTTGCTGGAGACCACGGGCGCTGGGCCTGGGCCTGTCCCGTCGCTGGAGTTGCGCGTGGGTACTGGGCCTCTCAGATCTCTAATTTGTAAGTTTTGTAGTTTTCAGAGTATAGGTTGTAGAGTTTTTGAGTTTTATTAATTTCTGTTTTATTCCTTTTGAGGCTATTGCAAGTGGAACTGTTTTCTTTCATTTTCAGACTATTCATTTAAGTGTTTAGAAATATAATTGGTTTTTGTCTGTTGATACTGTACTCGGAAACTGCTGAACTCATTTATTAGTTCTAATAATTTTTAGTGGATTTATTTCTATTTCCTATATATAAGATTATTTGATCTAAAAATAGAGATAGTTTTGCCTCTTCTTTTCCAATTTGGATATCTTTTATTTCTTTTTCTTGTCTAATTGCCCTTATCAGAACCTCTAGTACGATGTTGAATAATAGTTATAGCATACCTCCTTATCTTGCTCTTGATATTAGGGGGAAAATGTTCATTCTTAAGCATGTTAATTATGGTTTTCATAGATGTCCTTAATCAGGTTGAGGAAGTTTCCAATTATTCTTAGTTTATTGACTGTTTTTATCCTGAAAGGGTATTAGATTTTGTTAAATGCTCTTTTTACATGTATTGATATAATCATGTTATCTTGTCCTTTATTCTAGTAATATGGTGTATTAATTGATTTTTCTGATAGTAACTACTTTGCATTTCTGGGATAAATATCACTTGGCATGGTGTATAATCCCATTTATCTGTTGCTGCATTCAGTTTGCTAGTTCTCCTCTCCAATTTGCAACTGATTCTTTATCAATGTCCAGATATTAGTTCACATGTTGGGCATGGTCACTTCCTCTTAATTTTTTTCAAAATCTACTATAGTGGTCATTTTTCATTCATCCTGGTACCTAAAACCTGAATAAGTCTTCATGAGTCTTCGTGCTGGGGAGCAGGAATCAAAGACCATTTCTCACTATAAGAATTAAAACAATTCACTTTTGTAACCTCCCTTAGTGCAAGAGAGAGTGATATGATCAATCAAATATATATCACTTGACATTTAAATTTGAAGTAAATGACAAAAAGTCAGTCTCTCTGTTACTCTCTCTGTAATGATAAGTATCTCCATATGGGAACCAGGCTTGAGGTATGATTTTTATTTAGAGTGTTTTTCCAGCTTCTAAATCTCAAGCCTAGTGCTCTAGCCCTCCTAGTAATTCCCGGAGCTGCTCAATGTCCTTTTACTATGTTTGGTTTTGCTTAATTCAGTCAGAAGCCGCATTTATTAACAGCTACTATTAGCCTTGTCAGAAAAAACACACTGTCATTGTTATTTGTTGACTTACACAGTAATTTGTAAGAGATTACATTAAAGAACCCTACAGAAAATAAATTAAGACTGAATATTTAACTTTTTTCCCTAAATAACCTTGGCCATTTCTTTGGACACAAGTTCCAACCTTCCATATAGCATTGTCTTAATTTTCTCCTCTCCCAGTCCCATCCCAAATTCCTGATCATTTCTTAAGTAGTAGCTTCTCTAATTCTGTTTTGTCCTGCTAATCCCAAATAAGTTATCAGGTTCTTTTGACATACAGGCATCTCTTTTCCTAAAATTAATCAGTCACATTTTTTCATCCCACCACATTAGAATTCCATGTTACTTTGTCGTTATCAATCTGACAGATAACAAAGAAAAATCACACTTATAAGAACGTGAATTTGTTGGATTATTATTTTTGAATTGGAAATTAACATTTCTTTTGTGAATTCTCTTGGTTTCATCCACTTTCTGATTATTTTAAGTGTTTGTTCAATCACAATACTTGAGATTGAACCTAGGACTTTGTGTATGCTAGGTAAGCATTCTACCTCTGATCTACATCCCCAGCTCTGAGAATTCTTTTATACAGGGAATATTATTAGTACTTGATCATACATACTGCAAATAATTTCTAATTTGACATTTAGAATTGCTTATAATAAAATTTTATTTATGAAACAGAAATTTTGGTTTTAGCCTTACTTTTTAGGAAATAAAATCTTTTAAGTTTTGTTTATGATATCTAAATTTTGTGCTATCCTTAGAAAAGTTGTCCATACTGCCTTTGGAGCCAAAATTGTATAAATGTTTACCTGTATGTTTTCTCCACCTATAATTCATTAAAAATTAAAAAATGATATTCAAATTGATAATATGACTTTCTCAAAGTCATACAACTAATAGAAGAATACAGTTCATAGAAGATATGGCATTCCTACTCAAAGCAGTTATAATTAGTGCTAATTAGTTACAGTTTTGTTTAATTTAAATTTTTTTCTTTTTTTTATTGTAAACAAATGGGATACATGTTGTTTCTTTGTTTGTACATGGAGTAAAGGCGTACCATTTGTGTAATCATAAATTTACATAGAGTAATGTTGTTTGATTCATTCTGTTATTTTTTCCCTTCCCCCAACCCCTCCCACTCCTCTTTTCCCTCTATACAGTCCTTCCTCCATTCTTGCCCCCCCTCCCTAACCATAACTCTAACCCTAACACTAACCCCTCCCATCCCCCCATTAAGTGTCATCATCCACTTATCAGCAAGATCATTCGTCCTTTGGTTTTTTGAGATTGGCTTATCTCACTTAGCATGATATTCTCCAATTTCATCCATTTGCCTGCAATGCCATAATTTTATCATTCTTTATGACTGAGTAATATTCCACTGTATATATGCCACAGTTTCTTTATCCATTCATCAATGGAAGGAAATCTAGATTGGTTCCACAGTCTGGCTATGGTGAATTGAGCACCTATAAACATTGATGTGGCTGTATCTCTGTAGTATGCTGATTTTAAGTCCTTTGGGTATAGGCCAAGGAGTGGGATAGCTGAGTCAAATGGTAGTTCCATTCCAAGTTTTCTAAGAAATCTCCACATGGTTTTCCAGAGTGGCTGCACTAATTTGCAGCCCCACCAACAATGTATGAGTGTACCTTTCTCCCCACATCCACGCCAACACCTGTTGTTGTTTGTATTCTTGATAATCACCATTCTAATTGGGGTGAGATGGAATCTTAGGGTGGTTTTGATTTGTATTTCTTTTTTTTTTCATTTTTTTTTTATTGTAAACAACTGGGATACATGTTGTTTCTCTGTACATGGAGTCAAGGCATACCATTTGTGTAATCATAAATTTACAAAGGGTAATGTTGTTTGATTCATTCTGTTATTTTTTCCCCTTCCCCCCCACCCCTCCCATCCATCTTTTCCCTCTATACAGTCCTTCCTTCCCCCATTCTTGCCCCCATCCCTAACCCTAACTCTAACCCTAAAACTAACCCCTCCCACGCCCCATTATATATTATCATCCACTTATCAGCGAGATCATTCTTCCTTTGTTTTTTTGAGATTGGCTTATCTCACTTAGCATGATATTCTCCAATTTCATCCATTTGCCTACAAATGCCATAGTTTTATCATTCTTTATGGCTGAGTAATATTCCATTGTATATATATGCCACAGTTTCTTTATCCATTCATCAATTGAAGGTCATCTAGGTTGGTTCCACAATCTGGCTATGGTGAATTGAGCAGCAATGAACATTGATGTGGCTGTATCTCTGTAGTATGCTGATTGTAAGTCCTTTGGGTATAGGCCAAGGAGTGGGATAGCTGGGTCAAATGGTAGTTCCATTCCAAGTTTTCTAAGGAGTCTCCATACTGCTTTCCAGAGTGGCTGCACTAATTTGCAGCCCCACCAGCAATGTAAGAGTGTACCTTTTTCCCCACATCCTCGCCAACACCTGTTGTTGCTTGTATTCTTGATAATCGCCATTCTAATTGGGGTGAGATGGAATCTTAGGGTGGTTTTGATTTGCATTTCTCTTATTACTAGAGATGTTGAACATTTTTCCATATGTTTGTTGATTGCTTGTAGGTCTTCTTCTGTGAAGTGTCTGTTCATTTCCTTAGACCATTTGTCGATTGGGTTATTTGTAGTCTTGGTGTAGAGTTTTTTGAGTTCTTTATAGATTCTGGAAATTAGCGCTCTATCTGAAGTATGATTGGCAAAGATATTCTCCCACTCTGTAGGCTCTTTCTTCGCATTGCTGATAGTTTCCTTTGTTGAGAGAAAGCTTTTTAGTTTGAATCTATCCCAGTTGTTGATTCTTGCTTTTATTTCTTATGCTATGGGAGTCCTGTTGAGGAAGTCTGGTCCTAAGCCGACATGTTGAAGATCTGGACCTACTTTTTCTTCTATAAGATGCAGGATCTCTGTTCTGATTCTGAGGTCCTTAATCCATTTTGAGTTTAGTTTCGTGCATGGTGAGAGATATGGGTTTAGTTTCATTCTGTTGCATATGGATTTCCAATTCTCCCAGCACCATTTGTTGAAGAGGCTATCTTTTACCCATTGCATATTTTTGGCCCCTTTGTCTAGTATGAGAAAATTGTATTTATTTAAGTTTGTGTCTGTGTCCTCTATTCTGTACCATTGATCTACCTGTCTATTTTGGTACCAATACCATACTGTTTTTGTTACTATTGCTTTGTAGTAGAGTTGAAGATCTGGTATTGTGATATCCCCTGCTTCACTCTTTCTGCCAAGGATTGCTTTAGCTATTCTGGGTTTCTTATTCTTCCAGATGAATTTCATAATTGCTTGCTCTATTTCTGTAAGGTACATCATTGGGATTTTAATTGGAATTGCATTGAATCTGTATAACACTTTTGGTAGTATGGCCATTTTGACAATATTAATTCTTCCTATCCAAGATCATGGGAGATCTTTCCATCTTGTAAGGTTTTCTTTAATTTCTTTCTTTAGTGTTCTGTAGTTCTCATTGTAGAGATCTTTCACCTCTTTTTTTTTTTTTTTTTTTTTTGGGTGCTGGGGATCGAACCCAGGGCCTTGTGCTTGCAAGGCAAGCACTCTACCAACTGAGCTATCTCCCAGCCCCCTTTCACCTCTTTTGTGAGATTGATTCCCAAGTATTTTATTTTTTTCGAGGCTATTGTGAATAGGGTAGTTTTCCTAATTATTCTTTCCAAAGATTCATCACTTATGTATAAAAATGCATTAGATTTATGTGCATTTATCTTATATCACGCTACTTTACTGAATTGACTTATGAGTTCTAAAAGTTTTCTGGTGGAATTTCCTGATTCTTCTAAGTATATAATCATATCATCAGCAAATAGGGATAGTTTGAGTTCTTCTTTTCCTATTTGTATCCCTTTAATTTCTCTGGTCTGTCTAATTGCTCTGGCTAGAGTTTCAAGGACAGTATTGAATAGGAGTGGTGAGAGAGGGCATCCCTGCCTTGTTCCAGTTTTTAGGGGGAATGCTTTCAGTTTTTCACCATTAAGAATGATATTAGCCATGGGCTTAGCATAGATGGCCTTTACAATGTTAAGGAATGTTCCCACTATCCCTATTTTTTCTAGTGTTTTGAGCATGAAGGGATGCTGTATTTTATCAAATGCTTTTTCTGCATCTATTGAAATAATCATGTGATTCTTGACTTTAAGTCTGTTGATATGGTGAATGACATTTATTGATTTCCTGATGTTGAACCAACCTTGCATCCCTGGGATGAAACCCACTTGATCATGGTGCACTATCTTTTTAATATGTTTTTGTATGCGATTTGCTAAAATTTTGTTGAGAATTTTTGCATTGATGTTCATTAAGGATATTGGTCTGAAATTTTCTTTCCTTGATGTGTCTCTGTCTGGTTTAGGTATCAGGGTGATATTGGCTTCATAGAACGAGTTTGGGAGGGTTCCCTCCTCTTCTATTTTATGGAATACTTTGAGAAGTATTGGAATGAGCTCTTCTTTAAAGGTTTTGTAGAACTCGGCTGAAAAC
Organism: Sciurus carolinensis; assembly: GCF_902686445.1. NCBI lineage: Eukaryota > Metazoa > Chordata > Mammalia > Rodentia > Sciuridae > Sciurus > Sciurus carolinensis. The sequence continues at coordinate 106,768,245 of NC_062216.1, forward strand.
CCATCTGGTCCTGGACTTTTCTTTGTTGGTAGGCTTTTGATGACTTCATCTATTTCATTACTTGAAATTGGTCTATTTAAATTGTGTATGTCCTCCTCATTCAGTTTAGGCAATTCATATGTCTCTAGAAACCTGCTGATGTCTTCAAAATTTTCTATTTTGTTGGAGTATAGATTTTCAAAATAGTTTCTAATTATGTTTCGTATTTTACTCGTGTCTGTTGTGATATTTCCTTGTTCATTCCGAATTTAGTGATTTGGGTTTTCTCTCCTCTTCTCTTTGTTATTGTGGCTAAAGGTTTATCAATTTTGTTTATTTTTTCGAAGAACCAACTATTTATTTTGTCAATTTTTTGTATTGTTTCTTTGTTTCAATTTTGTTGATTTCAGCTCTGAGTTTAACTATTTCCTGTCTTCTACTACTTTTGGTGTTGGTCTGTTCTTCTTTTTCTAGGGCTTTGAGCTGTAGTTTTAGGTTGTTTATTTGTTGAGTTTTACTTCTTTTTTGAATGCGCTCCATGAAATAAATTTTCCTCTAAGTACTGCTTTCATAGTGTCCCAGAGATTTTGATATGATGTTTCTTTGTTCTCATTTACCTCTAAGAATTTTTTAATTTCCTTCCTAATATCTTCAGTTATCCATTCATCATATAATAGCATATTGTTTAATCTCCAAGTGTTGGAGTAGTTTCTGTTTTTTACCCTTTCATTTATTTCTAATTTCAATCCATTATGATCTGATAGAATACAAGGTAGTGTCTCTATCTTCTTGTATTTGCTGACATTAGCTTTGTGGCATAATATATGGTCTATTTTAGAGAAGGAACCATGTGCTGCTGAGAAGAAAGTGTGTTCACTCTTCGTTGGATGGTATATTCTATGGATGTCTGTTAAGTCTAAATTATTGATTGTGTTATTGAGTTCAATGGTTTCTTTGTTCAATTTTTGTTTGGAAGATCTGTCCAGTGGTGAGAGAGGCCTGTTAAAATCACCTAGTATTATTGTATTATGGTCTATTTGGTTTCTGAGATTGAGAAGGATTTGTTTGACATTCATGGGTGAGCCACTGTTTGGGTATAGATATTTATGATTGTTATGTCTTGCTGATTTATGGTTCCCTTAAGCAGTATGAAATGTCCTTCTTTATCCCTTCTGACTAACTTTGGCTTGAAGTCCACATTATCTAAAATGAGAATGGATACTCCAGCTTTTTTGCTGAGTCCATGTGCATGGTATGTTTTTCCCCATCCTTTCACCTTTAGTCTATGGGTATCTCTTTCTATGAGATGAGTCTCTTGCAGGCAACATATTGCTGGATTTTTCTTTTTAATCCAATCTGCCAATCTATGTCTTTTGATTGATGAGTTCAGGCCATTAACATTCAGGGTAATTATTGAGATATGATTTGTATTCCTGGTCATTTGGTTCATTTATTTTATTTTATTTATTTATTTTTTTTTGACACGACTTGGTTCCTCCTTTATTTGACAATTCCTTTAGGATAATTCCCCCCTTTGCTGATTTGCTTCTTTGTTTTTCATCTCTTCCTCATGGAATATTTTGCTGAGAATGTTCTGTAATGCTGGCTTTCTTTTTGTATATTCTTTTAGCTTTTGTTTATCATGGAAGGATTTTATTTCATCGTCAAATTTGAAGGTAAGTTTTGCTGGGTATAAGATTCTTGGTTGGCATCCATTTTCTTTCAGAGCTTGAAAAATGTTGTTCCAGGCCCTTCTAGCTTTTAGGGTCTGGATTGAAAAATCTGCTGATATCCGTATTGGTTTCCCCCTGAATGTAATTTGGTTCTTTTCTCTCACAGCCTTTAAAATTCTGTCTTTATTTTGTATGTTAGGTATTTTCATTATAATGTGCCTTGGTGTGGGTCTGTTGTAATATTGTGTATTTGGAGTCCTATAAGCCTCTTGGACTTGATTTTACATTTCATTCTTCAGATTTGGGAAATTTTCTGAAATTATTTCATTGACTAGATTGTTCATTCCTTTGGTTTGTTTCTCTAAGCCTTCCTCAATCCCAATAATTCTCAAATTTGGCCTTTTCATGATATCCCATAGTTCTTGGAGATTCTGTTCATGATTTCTTACCATCTTCTCTGTTTGGCCAACTTTGTTTTCAAGGTTAAATATTTTGTCTTCAATATCTGAGGTTCTGTCTTCCAGGTGCTCTCTCCTATTGGTTGTGCTTTCTATGGAGTTCTTAATTTGGTTTATTGTTTCCTTCATTTCAAGGATTTCTGTTTGGTTTTCTTTCAGTATCTCTAACTCTTTATTGAAATGATCTTTTGCTTCCTGTATTTGCTCTTTTAACTGTCGTTTGGTGCGATCATTCAATGCCTGCCTTTGCTCTTTTATCTCATCGTTTGCGTCCCTGATCATTTTAATTATGTACATTCTGAACTCCCTTTCTGTCATTTCTTCTGCCATGCTATCATTGGATTTTATTGATGTAACATCTAGATTTGTTTGGGGCATTTTCTTCCCTTGTTTTCTCATATTGTTCAGGTATCAGTGGACCGCTAAGATATTGCAGATTTCCTCTATTGACTTATAATGTCCCTGAAGATTGCTAGTGTATCCCCTCTTAGCCTTCAGTAGCCTGAAATCTTGGAGGAAGTTGATAATGCGGTGCTCCACAAGGATGCTGCCTCTCTAGGGATGGTGGCCTTCAGGTGGAGTATATTCCCTGCTAGTGGGGAGAAGTGCCTCCACTTGTTGTCCAATGGTCATCCAAAGGGGAACTAGGCTGCGGGCTGAGGCAAGGTCTGTTTGGGCCTGTGTCTCTGGTTTTACTGTCCTTGGAAAAACTCACCCGGCAGGGAAGACTCACCTGGTGGGGAGGTCTCGCTGGTCAGTTCCCCTCCTAGAGGTTCCCCTCAATCCACAACTACCACCTGGGCTGGGTTGCCTTCCTCTGCCACATTCCCAGGGGCCTGGACCTACCTCCTGGGCCTCGGAGCCTCGCCCTGTGCAGAAGAGTCTTCTTAGGCTGCCCCTCCTCAGAGAATCTGCCCACAGTTCTGGAACCTTCGCTCCGCCCCTCAGCTTGTCTCTGTGTGGCTCTTCTACCAAGAAGCCTCCTAGGTCCTGGACCCTGCTCTTCACCTTATTGCCTGGCTCTGCGGCCCCTCCTCTGAGCAGCCATGTGGACCCCCGTACAGTCGCTCCGAGTCCCAGCGACCCGCTGCACGCCTCTTTCTCTGGGCAGCTGCCCGGTGTTCCGGTGTAGTCGCTAGGAGTCCAAGCAACTCACTGCGCACCTCCTCCTCCCAACAACCTCCCGTAGCCCTGGTGCAGTCACTCCAAGTCCAAGTGACCTGCCACACTCCTCCTCCTCCTCCTGGCAGCCCCCCGGATGTTGAGGAGTAGTCGATCTGAGTCCAAGCAACCCACCACATGCTTCCTCCTCCGGGCAACTGTCCGGGCTCTGGTGTGGCTGCTTGGAGTCCAAGTGACCCGCCGCGCTCCTCCTCCTCCTCTGGGCAGCCCCCTGGTGTTCAGGAGCAGTTGCTCTGAGTCCAAACAGCTCGCCGCACAGCTCCTCCTCTGGGCAGCCGCCTGTAGCCCTGATGCAGTCACTCCGAGTCCCTAATTTAAATTTTTTTGAAAGTTAAGTGAGCTTTTTTTACCCTTTAAAAAGTCTGACTATTTTCTGGAAGTTCTTTTGGAAAATAAAAAGAAATCCTCTTTAAAACACTGTTAAGTCAAGAGACACAGTGGGATTTATTAGACAAGTATATATTCATAGTAGAAAAATCCCTTTATTAAAACATACGGGAAATTTGGCCTCAGTTTAATAAACTGACCACTTTTCTTAAGCCCTATTACCCTAGAGCTACACAATAATGGTTAGAAGAAGACAGAAGATACGTATTCTAAAGAGTTATTATCTTCTTTCTTATATTTGCCATGTAAAGTAAAGCAGACAAGAATATCTTTGCTGGTCTTATAGAATATTACTATTATTATTCACTATTTATTAGAATCTGTGAGAAATTCTTGTATCCTGTTATTTTTAGCAAATGTATTTGCCTATCTCTCAAACCAGTAGAAAGAAAGCATGTGCTTCATCTACTAGATATAGATCACAAGGTCTTCTGAATTCATATGACTTTCACTGAATTTAGTTTTTCATTGCATATATTTTTTAAGTTTTAAAATCTGTAAGATAAAGTTGTTCTCAGAAAGAACTATTAATATACAACCAAAAATAATTGATTATTTTCCAAATTAAATCTTTTCTTAGTTGACTTAATTTCAAACTCATTTTCAATAGAAACTAGAAAAATGTCAACAATTGTCATCCCACTAATACAATATTTTTTTCATATTATGAAAAATGTGATGCATATTTTCTTACAATATTCCTTCATTGTTATAGTTCAAGTGTTCATATATTTGTATTTTTATATCATGTTATGTCAGCTAGCTTTTTATGTTGCCAGTTGAATGACATGAATTAAATTACCACACAATTCCTATGGCAATGTTTCAGGATTTAATTATTGTTTTTCTTTCCTGCTATTACAATATTTTAATCGTTCCTTTATTGGGGCGTAGGGGTAGAAAGGATAGTGGAGAAACAGACATTATAACCTCATGTACATATATGACTGCATGACCAATGTGAGAAATAATACTCCATTTATGTATGATTTATTAGAATTTATAAATGCATTCTACTGTCATGTATAACTAATTAGAACAAATAAAAAATTTAAAATACATTTGAGGCTGTATTTAAAACAAGGATTATTAATAGAAATAAAGACAGCTGTATAAAGAGTTTCAAATAAATACGCTAACATCTGTGTTAATTATATTAAATATCTCTAAGTTTCAATCCAGAATATATTTTCATTCAACTGTGTCTTTGATAAGACAACTTGGGTTAAAAAAAAGGTGTGAGCTTATAGATATATGAATTTGAGAAAATACATAATTTCAAGTTATAGGAAAGTATATAATTTGAGGGTGTTTGCTTACAGAAATATTTGAGTTCTTTTAATAGGTGAAACTTCCTCTATTTTGTTTAATAATATCTTTGTCAAATTTTGTATTTGGGTAATACTGGCCTCATGAAATGATTTGGTAAGTGTTCCCTTATTCTCTAATTCTGAAAGGTTTGGGCAATATCGGTATTATTTCTTCCTTAAATATTTTATAGAATTCACCAGTGCATCAATATGAGTCTGGAATGTTCTTTGAAGGAAAGTTTTAGATAACAGATGTATTTACTTTTTGTACTGTGTCAAATTTGACAAGTTGGACTTCTCAAGGAATTTGTCCATTTCTTATGACTTGTCAAAATTGTTGATACAGTATTGTTAAAAATGTCAATAAAAATTTTTTATTTTTCTTTTTAATAGCTATAGTAAGAACTCCTTTTTCATACCTGGTCTTAGTAATTTGGGTTTTATTTATTTATTTATTATTTAATTTTATTTTTCTTCATCAGTCCAGTAAGAAACTTATCAATTTAATTTGCAAAATTTATAACTTGATAAATTAAATTTATCAATTTAATTAGCAAAAAGAACTAGCTTTCTGCTCTGTTTTCTCTATTTATTCTGCTCTTTTTTTATTCTTTCTTTCTATTTTTGGCTTAATTTACTTTCTTTAAACTTCTTAAGATGAAACCTAACATCACTGATTTTAGACTACTTTTCTTGTCTAATATAACCATTTAACATGATAAACCTTACTGTATGTACTGCTTTCACAGCAAGTTTGATGTTTTCATATTTATTTAATTCTAAATATTTTCTAAATTATTTTGTAATTTCCCTTTTTTACTCATGAGTTACTTAAAATATGTTATTTAATTTTCAAGTATTTGAGGTTTTCTTCATGGAGGTAAATATTCCATTATTGATCTCCAACTTAATTTCACTGTGTTTCAATAATATACTTTGTATGATGTCAATCATATTGGATGTATCGAGATTTGTTTTATCTATTTAGATTGGTCTATTTTAATAATAAGTACCATCTACATTTGAAGAGAACATTTATTCTTCAGCTGTTGAATGTATTGCTTTATAAATATCAATTAGGTCAAGGTGGTTGATAGTATTATTCAAACTATCCTTACTGACTTTTTAACTAGTTGTTTCATGAATTGGTGAGAGAAGGACATTGATATCTTCAAATATATATGTGGAGTTGCCTCTTTTTATTTCTTTAATTTTATTTTAATTTATGAATTTGAAACTCAGTTATTGTATACGTACACAACTGTGGTTGTTTTGTATTCCTGTGACTCAGCCCCCTTTGTCAGTATGAAATGTCCCTTTCTGCTTCTGGTTTGTCTTTTCTTTATTTGAAGTTTTCTTGTATATTAATATAGCCAATCTAAACTAATGCTTATAATTTTCATGATTAGTTATTTACTTTCAACTCTATATTTGAAGTGTCTCTTATAGATAGCACCTGAAAAATATCTATCCTGACCATCTTTGCCTTTTAATTGGATTGGTAGTCCATTAACATTTATATAATTATTCTTTTTCATTTTTATTTTTGGTACCGGGGATGGCACCCAGGGGGTCTTAAACACTGAACCACATCCCCAGTCCTTTATAAGAAATATTTTATTTAGAAAGAGGGTCTTGCTGAATTGCTTAGGACCTCACTAAATTGCTGAGGCTGGTTTTGAGCTTGTGATCCTGCTGGCTTTGAACTTGCAGGATCCTCCTGCCTCAGCCTCCCAAGCCACTGGGATTATAGGCATGAGCCACAGCATTGGGTCTTAATATAATTCTTGATAAGGTTGGTTCCATGTCTACTGTTTTATTATTTTGTTTACTGTTTGCTTTCTCTTTTTTGCTCCTGTTTTCCTCTTTTCTTGCCTGTTAGTTACTACTTGAATATTTTTTAGAATTTTATTTTATCTAGTATTTTGGTATTTTTTAGTAATTTGAATTTGCTTTAGTGGTTGCTCTAGAAATTACAATATATACCTTAATTTTTTACAGTCTACTTTGAATTAATATTATATAACTTCACATAAAATGTAGAGACTTCACAATTGTATAGGTCTATTTTCCTACTCCTACTTTCATGTATGCTTTAGTAGTCATGTTTACAAATATTAAAAAATTCAACAAAATGTTAGAATTTTTGCTTCAAAGTATGCTATGTGTTTTAAAGAAATTAAAAGGAAAATATTCTTTTATATTTATCCAGATATTTACCATTTTTAATGATCTTCATTTCTTCCTAAAGATCTGGGATTACCTCTGGTATCATTTCCCTTCAGCCTAAAAAATTTTCTTTAGCATTTCTTGTAGCACAGATGTACTGGTGATAAATTTTCTGAATTATCTTTTATCTATGTGTTTATTTTGTCTTTGTTCTTGAAGTATATAATCAAGCATTTTGGATTGATAATTTTCTTCTTTAAGCATGTTGTATTGTTCCAATATCTTTTGATATTCATTGTTTCTGATGCAAAATCAGCCATTAATCACATCATTGTACTCTCTATATTACAGTCATTTTTTTTCAGGTTTCTTTCACAATTTCTCTCTGTGTTTCAGTTTCAGCAGATTGACTATGATGTTTTGTCATTGTATTCTTGAAGGGTATAATTGTTTTCTTCATATTTACCTTGCGAGGGATTAACTGTTTCTCATTTCCGTAAATTTATATTCTTTACCAAAGTGAAGATATTTTCAACCATTTTTTTTCAAGCATTTTTGGTTTTATGCTGTCTTTATTTTCCTTCTATGACTTCACTTTTATATATTTTGGATCTTTTGTTATTGTAACATGGGTTCCTGAGTGTTTGTTCATTATCTTTTAATCTTTCTTTCTCTAGGTTCTTCAGATTGGATAATTTTTTTGCTTTGTCTTCAAATTTACTGGCTGTTGTTATCATCATTCTGCTTTTAAGGTGATTCTGTGAAAATTTTATTTCAGCAATTATGTTTTTCAGATCTAGATTTTTCCATTTCGTTTTTTTATGATTTATATATCTTTTGTGAGTCCTTAATTTAAAAAATTAATACAGTACTTTTCTTTACTTCACCAAGCCTGGTTATAATAGCTGATGTAAGTCCTTGTGTGCTAATTCCAACATCTGAGTCATCTTTAGATTGGCTTCCATTCACTGTCTCTTCGCTAGAGAGTAGGTCACATTTTCGTTGACAAATAATTTTAAATTGTATCTTGAATATTGTGGAGATTTTAGATTCTGTTATGAGCCTCCAAATCCTGCTGATGTTTTTGTTTGAGCATGCAATTAACTCCATTATTTTAAACTGCAAATTTTGTCTTTTGAGTGACAGCTCAAACCTTAGTTCAGTTTCTAAATTCTTATTTGGGCTATTTGCAGCATGCTATGGTTCAGGCATCAGGCGAAATTTAGGTATATTGTAAACATAGAAGTTAGAGCTTTCTTTCTAACTTCTGGTTCTTTCCTCTCTGGGTTCTACCCTCACTTTCTAAAGACTAAAATTGCCTCAAACTCTGTTTTTTTTTTTTCCCTAATTCTTTGTACCAGAAAAACTGGAGTATTAGAATTATGCACAGCATTACAACTCTAACCTGAACTCAGTCTGCACCTCCTCCATCCAAAAAACACCTTGTGCTGCTTCCTTCTCCCAAATTTTCAATTCTTTTCCAAAACTCTGCTGCTTTTTACTTACTCTCCAGAATCTCCAAACAATCACACTTTTTAAAAACTTTGTCAGTGAAGAGTTGTTACTTGTAGGAGGGTTGTTTTAGGAGCTAAGATAGCCATCTAAATAACTCTCTATGAAATCTTCTTTCTCTTGAAAGATATTTTATAAATTTCCATAAGCATTTTCTTCAGCTTTCAAAAGAATAAGGACATACACACACACATACACACACAAAAATTCCTACTTTTTCCTCTCGATGTCTATCCCCACCCACTGGATGTGTCTATTATTAACAATATAGTCTATCTCCTATCTCAAAAGTCCCAGCCTCTCACACAATTATATTTAAGTATAAAGTATTTTGAATTCTAAAAAGACAAAACAAAACAAAACAACAACAACAACAAAAACTAAACAAATTACACACTTTGCTTTCTTTTCTTAATATGACATGGGACTAGATTTCTATGTTAATATACATATACCTAACCAAAATTGTTTTCATAGACCTTATTTTTTTAGAGACATTTTAGGTTTATAGTAAAATTGGGGAGAGGATACGGAGATTGTCCATGTACTTCCTTCTCCCACATATGTATACACTTCCCCATTGTTAATACCACGGACCAGATTGGTATATTTGTTACAATTGATGAACCTACATGGACACATCGTTACCTTGCAGAGTCCATAGTTAACATTATGGTTCACTCTTAGTATTATATATTCTGTGGGTTTTGACAAATGTATAATGAAATGTATCCATCATTATGGTAGCATCAGGAATAGTTTCACTGTTCTAAAACTCCCCTTAACTCTGCCTATTCTTCACTTCCCTCTAACCACTGGCAACCATTTAAATATATATTTATTATATCCATAGTTTTGTCTATTCCAGCATGTCTTATTGTTGGAATCATAGTAAATAACTTTTTAGGCTGGCTTCTTTCACTTAGTAGAATGCATTTAAGTTTCCTTCATATCTTTTCATGGTTTGATAAAACATTTCCTTCTTTTTTGTGTGTGGGGGCGCTGTACTGGGTATTGAACTCAGGGGTACTTGACCACTGAGTCACATCTCCAGTCCTATTTTGTGTTTTATTTAGAGACAGGGTCTCACCTTGTTGCTCAGTGACTCACTGCTGCTGAGACTGCGTTTGAACTCGCCATCCTCCTGCCTCAGCCTCTGGAGTTGCTGGGATTACAGGTGTGCACCATCATGCCTGGCAAATTTCTTTTTAATACTGAATAATTTCCATTGCTGAGTTGTACCCAGTTTATCCATTCAGTTGCTGAAGGACATCTTGGTTATTTTCAAGTTTTGACAGTTATGAATTAAGCTGCTATAAACACACATATATAGGTTTTTAAATGGACTTAAGTTTTCAACTTCTTTGGGTAAATACCAAAATCCATGGTTGCAGATGATAAGACAAGAGTATGTTTAGTTTTATAAGAAATCACCAAACTGTCTTCCAAAGTGATTGCATCATTTTGCATTTGCAATTGCAATCAGTGAATGTTCCTGTTTCTTGTCAGCATTTGATATTATCAGCATTATGTATTTTGGTCATTCTATATGTAGTGATGACTTATTCTGTTAGTGCTGCTGTAACAGAATGCCTAAGACTGGTGATTTATCAAGAACAGAACTCTCTCATATTCTGGAGGTTAGGAAGTCCAAGATCAAGATGCTGGCATATTTAATGTTTGGTGAGGTTTCTCTCTCTGCTTTCAAAATGATGCCTTTCTGTATCCTCCAGAGTGAAGGAAGATTGTGTCCTGGTATGACCGAAGATGGAAGGACAAAGATGGGTGAACTACCTCTATCAAACCCTTCTATTACAGCATTAGTCCATTCATGAGGCATAATGAACACCTCCCAAAAGGCCCTACCTCCTAGAAGTGTTTCACTGGGGATTAAATTCCAGTACTGAACTTTGAGGGACATATTCAGGCCATGGTAAGTAGTATATCGTTGTCTTTGTATTTCCTTTGTGACAGATGATATTGAGCATCTTTTTATGTATATTTGCCATCTTTTCATCTTCTTTGGTGAGGTATCAAGGTATTTTGGTCCATTTTTCAATCAGCTTGCTTGTTTCCTTATTGCTGGGTTTGAAGAGTTCTTTGTACACTTTTGGCATATTTTGGATAATAGTCTTTAATCCAATATGTCTTTTTCAAATATTTTCTCCAAGATTACGTGGCTTGTCTTTTTATTCTCTTTTTCTCTCTCACTAGGGTTTGAACCCAGGGACCCTCTAATACCGAGTTACAACCCCATACCTTTTTATTCTTTGTCTTGAGATACTGTCTCACTAAGTTGCCCAGACTGTCCAGGAATTTGTGATTCTCCTACCTCAGACTCCTGAGTAGCTGGGATTACAGGCATGTACCACCTCACCTGGTCTTTTTTGTCTCCTGACAAAGCAGAAATTTTTAATTATACCAAATTCCAGCTTATCAGTTCTTTCTTTCATGTATTGTGCCTTTCATAATATATCTTAAAAGTCATCACCAAATCCTTTGTTTTCTAGATTTTCTCCTACATTATCTTTTGAGAGCTTTATGTTTTACATATTGAGGTAATTTTTGTGAAGATGTAAGGTCTTTGTCTGAATTTTTTTTTTTTTGATGGAGATGTCCAGTTGTTTCAGTATCATTTGTCGAAAAGAGTACCATTTCTCCATTGTATTGCTTGCTCCTTTGTCAAAGATTAGTTGACTATATCTTTGTGGATCAATTCCTGGGCTATCTATTCTGTTTCACTGATCTGTTTGTTCTTTCACCAATGTCACTCTGTCTTGATTACTGTAACTTTTTAGTATGTCTTGAAGTTGGGTAGGATCAGTCCTCCAGATATTTTCCTTTAACATTATGTTGGTTATACTGGATCTTTTGCATCACCATATAAATTTTAGAACCAGTTTGTTAATATTCATAAAATAACTTTCTGAGATTTTGGATTGCTCGAATCTATAATTAAGTTGATCAAAATTGACATTGTGACAATATTGAGTCTTCATATCCATGAACATGAAAGATAACTCCTTTTTAAAGTTATTTTTTGATTTCTTTCTCCTTTTTAAAAATTCTAATGTGGTAAAAACACTGAACATTAGTTTACATTCTTAACAATTTTTTTACATGTACAATA